>NW_011452268.1:0-518 GCF_000754665.1 Bison bison bison | reverse complement strand
GTTTTCTGAATGTTGAGTTTTAAGCCAACTTTTTCACTCTCCTCTTTCACTTTCATGAAGAGGCTTTTTAGTTCCTCTTCACTTTCTGCCACAAGGGTGGTGTCATCTGGGTCCAGTGGCCCCAAAAGATTCATTCTGCTTTCTGACTGCATAGCTTCTTCACACAACGAAGACCAAAGGCACAACCCTCACAGTCTCTGGATTACCAGACCCAAGTCTCCCATCAGTGGTTCAAGAACCCCCACATTACCCATCATCTGAATACACTTGTAGAAGCACTTTACAACATAATTTGTCCAGAACAGTGAATACTGGGTACCACCTTGTGTGGGAGAAAAGAAAACTCAGTAACGACAATGAATCTTTCATCAGAAAAAAAGGGAAAGACGTAAGAAGGCCATGAGATTCTTCTTTGGTGGGTTGTCATATGTTGAAAGGGATGAAGTGGTTCTAGGAGTCAAAACAGAGAACTGGGAACATCTGAGAAGACCGTGAGCAAGTCCCCAGAGCTGATTTTG
>NW_011452267.1:0-518 GCF_000754665.1 Bison bison bison | reverse complement strand
TCTGGCCTGGAGAATCCCATGAACAGAGGAGCCTGGTGGGCTACAGTCCATGGAGTCACAAAGAGTCAGACACGACTGAGTGACTAACACTTTCACTTTCAGAAACGTTACCAGGGTTATCTTGCTCCTCATTTCAAAAATGTGGGCACTGGGGATGGTCTCTGTTTCCTCAACCTCTGGAGCTGGTATGAAAGAACTTTACAGAAAATGTCAGAAAGTCCTTTGGAGGACATTTTAAAAGTACCATCACAGGGAGTTATAATAATAAAGCATGAATGGTTGACAGAAGTTAGGACTTAATGAATTTTATAGCAGAGATTACTGAATGAATAGGGTATGATGACATTGCTGTTGGGGTGAATGTTTTCTGAAGAGGGAATAATAATGATGGATAAACTCAGGTCAGGTCAGTTCAGTTCAGTCACTCAGTTGTGTCCGACTCTTTGCGACCCATGAATCGCAGCACGCCAGGCCTCCCTGTCCATCACCAACTCCCGGAGTTTGCCCAAACTTATGTC
>NW_011452266.1:0-518 GCF_000754665.1 Bison bison bison | reverse complement strand
TGGAAAATCCCATGGACAGAGGAGCGTAGTAGGCTACAGTCCATGGGGTCGCAAAGAGTCGGACACAACTGAGTGACTTCACTTCACTTCAGTTTGTAAATGTTGTAGCTGAAGAAGGAGACTTCTTGTTAGTCTAGAAGTTGTCATATTAAGTGGTGTGGTTCATTTACAGTTGATGTAGCAATAAGTGTAGCATTATAAATATGCTTATATATTGTGGTGGGGGAAGGAGTAGACTATACTTGTTTGTATATAGAAAATTTGGGGAAGATTTTTTTTTCCACTCTTCTTTTTTAATCACTATTCTGTAGTTTTAAATACCCAGCAGCAGTGTCCTTTTTCTTTCTAATTACTATGTTGCATTCAGCTACATAACATATACTTCCTATTCCCAAGATTCCCAGAGGCAACTCTATTGTTTGGTGAGGATATTGGATTTCATTGAAAAATTTTCTCCAAATTGTTTCTCCCAGTACTGAGAGAGACTGATTGGCCTCAGCGCACCTTGCTGAAACCTG
>NW_011452265.1:0-518 GCF_000754665.1 Bison bison bison | reverse complement strand
CCTGGGAATACCCACACCTGGGTAGTTACAGCCATGGGCAATATCCATCTGCTTGGAGCTATAAAGCTACCTGGGAACTCTGTTCCCTGGTTCCCATTTTGCCTTCTGGAACAAGTTAAATCAGGGCTCCTCAGTTTCTTCCTTCAGATGATTTCAGAAAACAATTGTCTGGGCTTCTTCTCACATCTCCCTTTATCTGTCTCTATCTCTTCTGTTTTTTAAAGTTTTTGTATAGGACAGGGTCTCCAGAACATTCACAATCCTGGCTGCCTGCTCTGGTTACACTATAATTTGTCAACTCCTCTCATAAAGTTGGCACTCAGAACTGATTGGTTCCATTCATTCATGTTAGTTTATTCAACAAACATTTATGCGAGCTTGTTCTATGCTGAGTCTTGAGCACATGCCTGGGGGATGCAAGATCAGATTCAGTTTCTGGTTTTGTGGTGTTGATTAATTTAATTATCAAACAATCAGACTCATTCTCTCACCTACAGTCTGTCTGTCTCATCCCCTTT
>NW_011452264.1:0-518 GCF_000754665.1 Bison bison bison | reverse complement strand
GACTGAGTGACCTCACTTTCTCTTTTCACTTTCATGCATTGGAGAAGGAAATGGCAACCCATTCCAGTACTCTTGCCTGGAAAATCCCATGAATGGAGGAGCCTGGTGGGCTGCAGTCCACGGGGTCACTGGGGGTCAGACACGACTGAGCGACTTCACTTTCACTTTTGCCATGCCATGTGGCATATGGGATCTTAGTTCCCTGACCAGTGATGGAACCTGCACCCCTCACGTTGGAAGCATGGAGTCTTAACCACTGGACTACCAAGAAGTCCCAGAAAACAAGTTTTAATGTGATGAATTAACTTGTCCAAGGTCACACACGCGGTAAATGTTGGGGCTGGGATCAGTCACCAAAACACTTTGTCTTTCTACCAGATCAGCCTCCCAGAGGCAAACCATCCCTCCCCTCCTTGCTTTAATGTCTAAAAGAATAAGGAGCAGTCCTAAGTTTAAGCTCTGTAAAGATTATAGGCAATTTAGAGGCTGAGGATAAAAGACTCCCAGCCAACTCTTTC
>NW_011452263.1:0-518 GCF_000754665.1 Bison bison bison | reverse complement strand
CTTTGCTGTACACTTGAAACAAGCATAGCTTTGTAAATCAACTATACTTCAATAAAAAGAGGGGGAAAGAAATACACAAGATAACTCTACAGCTAGGATACTTGAATCCTAGGAATTTCCAGAAAGAAGGAAGTGCTCCAAAAAGAAGAAGAAGAATGTCAAAGAGGAGATAAACATCAGTGGGTAAAGCTGTCAAACACAACCTCAGTCAGATGATCCGGGTTTACGCCATCAATAAGTCATACTGATAATACATTCTTTGGATGTGATGCATTGATAATGACATAATCCCATTCTAACCATGAGAAAAATGTCAGACAAATCCAAATTGAAAGACATTTCACCAAATACCTGACCAATAACTCCTCAAAAGGTCATCAAAAATAAAGCAAGTTTGAGAAACTCTCACAGTCCGAAGAAGCCTAAGGAAGCACAACGGTTCAGTGCAATGAAATGTCCTGGATTGGATACTAGAACAGAATGAGGACTTTAGGTTAAAAAAAAAAAAAAAAGGATAT
>NW_011452262.1:0-519 GCF_000754665.1 Bison bison bison | reverse complement strand
TCGATGGACATGAGTCTGAGTGAACTCCAGGAGTTGGTGATGGACAGGGAGGCCTGGCATGCTGCGATTCATGGGGTCGCAAAGAGTTAGACACAACTGAGCGACTGATCTGATCTGACAGTCACCTTGTTGGGGACTTGTAATGAAGTTTGTGAACTGACATTGGTCTACAGACTGTACTTTGGGTAGTACTGCTCTAGATTTCCGAGTAAATAAGGAAAGCCAAGGATGCTGCATTGCGCTTTTGTTTACACACTGGATTGTGTGCTCTTCAAGGCATGTTTGTGTTATTCATCTCTTTGAGAGCTTTGGACAGGACCTATTGGGAAGTTGGTTGAAACTAGGAGATAAAGATCATACAGTGATAACAGTTGGAGTCATAAAACTGAGTGGGCTACAGCAAATGCTGCAAATACTTAAAACTGAATTGGGAAGTAGTTACATAGGAGGGGGAGAAGGCAATGGCAACTCACTCCAGTACTCTTGCCTGGAAAATCCCATGGACGGAGGAGCCTGGTA
>NW_011452261.1:0-519 GCF_000754665.1 Bison bison bison | reverse complement strand
CCTTCACTATCTCCCAGCGCTTGCTCAAACTCATGTCCATTGAGTCGATAATGCCATCCAACCCTCTCATCCTCTGTTGCCCCCTTCTCCTCCTGCCCTCAATCTTTTCCAGCATCAAAGTCTTTTCCAATGAATTGGCTCTTCACATCTTGATTAGGTAATAGTAAAGCTAAGATGGGAAAAGGGATTTCCTACCTCAGTATCATTGCACAAACCTCTCTAGCCATGTCCCATAACGTGGAAATTTCTCTGCAGCAACATAAAGGAAATAGTGGCATGATGATGCTGTCACACGCCATTGTCATATAGCAGATCCCATTAACAGAACATGTTTTCTCTAATGTATTATTTGTTTGCTTTGTTTATATGTTGTACTCTACTATTAGTAGTTGCTCAAGCAACCTAAAATCTGTTTTGAAAAGGTTTGGAGGTAGGTGGGTAAATTGCTTGATTGTTAGATGACAGACAGACGGATGTATTGGTAAATTCCTATTGTTGAATAGACAAAAATATTATTTT
>NW_011452260.1:0-519 GCF_000754665.1 Bison bison bison | reverse complement strand
GGAGAATCCCAGGGACGAGGGAGCCTGGTGGGCTGCACAGAGTCGGACACGACTGAAGCGACTGACACGACTGAAGCGACTTAGCAGCAGCAGCAGCAGCAGCATACCACGTCAAGTACTTTCTCTTTCTTCAATTCTTAAAATTTCTAAGACTATATACTATTTTTTAAATGTGCTTAAATGGTTTTCTTATGCAATGGAACATTGAGTGGAAAAATAATAAACTACAAATTAAATATTTTACTATTAATGAACATGAGACTTTAGGTGTTTTGTTCTCATAATAAAGAATCTGACTCCATTTTTCATGTTTGCCGACAGATGTTGAGCCTCACCACTTCCTTCTCTTTGCCCCACATCTGGGAAAGTTATAAGAAGTCCTGGTGCTTTCTCTTTTGGTACTGAAGGCAAGTTCAATGCAAGCCTTGGCCCTCATGGGGAACCCTCCTCCTGATCCCAGTGAAAACAGAGTCAGTCTCCTATCCCTGCTCTCTTAGGTAGCCATTCATGGACCGGCTC
>NW_011452259.1:0-519 GCF_000754665.1 Bison bison bison | reverse complement strand
CCTGTATTCTTCTGTTGCTCTTATGGTGCTTTGCAACACCTGCTTGACAGAACCGCAAGAATCCGATTAAATCTAACACTCCTCCTCCTCCTTGCTGCACCTGTGCACTTGATCAACAACCACAGTGACTGGTCTTGTTTTAAATTTATGACTGTGAACCTCAAGTGGACACTGTATGTCCTCCCCCATGCTCTTTCTACTTTCTCAGACTGTTTTATTTTTAATGGCATAATCTTTAATTATTACTGTAATTTTTATTGGTATCATTAACATGTAATATTATATTCAGGTGTACAAAAATAACAATTTGATATTTGTATGTATTACTCAGTTATCACTGCAGCAAGTGTAATGATCACATCCATCACTGTACATAGTTACAGAAATCTTTCTTTTTTAATGTTATTTCTTCCCTCCTCAAAACCCCAGCATCTCTCTCCATCCCCACTTTGAGCTGGTGACCTCATTGGAAAATTGAAAGAAGAAACTGCAGAATTCCACTACATGACCTAGATATTT
>NW_011452258.1:0-519 GCF_000754665.1 Bison bison bison | reverse complement strand
TGATCCCCTGGGAATTCTGAACATTTCCAAGGCAGCCTTCCTTGCACAGCCCTTGGCTCTGGCCACACCCCAGGATTCCTGGGGAGGCAGAGAAAACCCTGATGCTGGCCCCACTCCAGAGGCTCTGACTTAATGGGGGTAGGCCGGGTGTGGGCTCCAGGAGCTCCCTGGGTGACCCTCTGCTTTAGCACTTGGGCCCCCACAGCCTGTCTGGGCCTCAGCAGCTCGGGAGCATGCCTGGAGGGCTGCTGAGCTGAGTGGGGGCCCTGGACAAAGGGCCCCTTGTCTCCTGTTCCAGGCACACAGTCTGGGCTGGCATTTCCGGCCGGCCCTGCCTGACCGGGGAGGGTTCACAGACCTCTCGAGGCTCCATTGCTTAAGCTGTCAACATAGGGTGGCTCCCACCCCAGGTCTTTGGTGTAGGGGTGCCCATGGGCTCTCCCAGGGTCACCCGTGGTATTGTCATTCCCTGTCTTCAAAGGCCTTTCACAGGAGGCTGCCTGCTCTGGGCACTGTTTT
>NW_011452257.1:0-519 GCF_000754665.1 Bison bison bison | reverse complement strand
CCTGTGGTCAGGACTCCATGCTTTCAGTACTGAGGGCCCTAGTTCAATCCCTGGTTGGGGAACTAAGGTCCCAAAAGCCACTTGGTGTGGCCCCAAAACAAAACAAGAGAGTATCATCCATTAAGTAACTTTTGAAGAGCACATCTAAGAAAAAGAAACAAACATGAATTAATTACATGCTCCCTGGTAGCTCAGCAGTAAAGAATCCACCTGCAATGCAGGAGATGTGAGAGATGCAGGCTAGATCCCTGGTTGGGGAAGATCCTCTGGAGAAGGGCATGGCAAATACTCCAGTATTCTTGCGTGGAGAATCCCATGAACAGAGAAGCCTGGTAGGCTACGGTCCACAGGGTCGCAAAGTTGGACACGAATGAAGCAACTTAGCACACTATGTAAAATATTTTGCTGGGCACTTTTACATATTGTCATAGATGATGAACCCAAGACTTCAAATCACCGTATCAGCAAACCACCCTGTTTCTGTCATGGTGACAGAACACACTTTCATTCTTTCTGCTT
>NW_011452256.1:0-519 GCF_000754665.1 Bison bison bison | reverse complement strand
CTAGAAGATGGATTTGTTGGCAACATATTGATAAAATCAAGTAATTCAGTGTGAGTTCCACAAATTTCCTTTTTTCCTTCAAAATATCTCTGTCCTAACACTCTTTGTACTATTGCAGAACATCCTGGTAGCATCATCCACTAATTCTACTTTTCCTCCAGCCCACAACTGATGTTGCCAAGGATAGGGTTGCATCTCTGCCCTGTCTCTCCTGCCTTGGAGCCCCTGGGTCATGTAGACTCCAGCCTCCTTTAAATGTTAGCATTCCTCTTGGCTCTGTGGCTCTTCACCTCTGTTCAGTTATTTCCCACATCAGACACCTTTCCCTCAGACTTCTATCAGCTCAGCCTAATTCAGTATATAATTCATAGCTATTTAATTAACCACTGGGTAAAATAAAGATAGCATATTAAAAAGCAGAGACGTTACTTTTCCAACAAAGGTCCATCCAGTCAAGGTTATGGTTTTTCCAGTGATCATGTATGGATATGAGAGTTGGACTGTGAAGAAAGCTGAGTG
>NW_011452255.1:0-519 GCF_000754665.1 Bison bison bison | reverse complement strand
TTGGGCTACATGCTCATTTTCCCTCCTCCACATCTCCTCTGAGGCTAAAGGACTCTCTGTCTACTGACTTATGGCCACTTCTAGACCATCTGTCCTGCTCTGGGGCCTCCCAGCGGGTTTCATCCATGTTCGCTAAGAGGTACTGGGCAGAAACCGGAGGGGCTGCCCCAGGGGCCATATATTGGGTCCTAGGCCTGTGGATCTAAGGAGAACATTCCTGGATTTCCTGGGTAGGAGGAAGGTGTGTTGGTAAGATGCAAAGAAAAGAGTTGTTTGGGTTTTTCCTACTCCTAAAAGAATTGCGAGATTACAAAAGTCCTGAATGGTTGAGTCTGAGGACGCATACAGGGTCCAATCACCCCCTCTGCATTGCCAACACTGTCCCATAGAGGAAGAGAGAAAGGTCAGAGAACTGCTTCACTCTTTGCCTCAGTAGTCATAGAGCCAGCATGGATCTCGGCCCTCCATGCCAAGAGCGGTGGCCTCTCCATTTCCTCTTGCCAGAAGGCCCCCAAGGCA
>NW_011452254.1:0-519 GCF_000754665.1 Bison bison bison | reverse complement strand
TCAGTGTGCTCTGGCTTGGGTCTAGAAATTTGCTGGATGCTTTGTGAGAATTGAATGTCACAGGCACAGATATAATGTGAGTATATTGTATTTTTTGAGAATATTCACTCTGCCATGGAATAAAAGATAATGGACTAATGAAACCTACTGATGAAGTGACTACCATAGATAGTAAGTAAGCTGGGAACTTATGATACACAGGTAATTCTCATAGGATATGTTAAATATAGGTAATAGTAAAACAAGGAGCCTGTGATGCATAAGCAAAATTTATGAGACATGATAAATACAGATTGTAAATGAGCAGTAAGACATTAAGTAAGACCTGTAAGACATTCCAAAGATAGGTAAAATAAATAGCCAAGATGATGGAGCAAATACAAATACTACTTAGAGACAGAGATGAAGGAGCAAGTAATGATTGTGCCTCTTCTGGACTGAAAGCCCCATGTGTACTCTATGTAAGAAATGCAAATAAAATCCAGCTTCCTGTAATGGCCATGTAGTAGTCCCTGCATA
>NW_011452253.1:0-519 GCF_000754665.1 Bison bison bison | reverse complement strand
TCCCATTTCCCATCCCCAGCCTTGCATTGTGGCCAAAAAAAAAAAAAAAGACGGAGAAAAGGAATGTAATTGCCCAAGGCCAAGGCTGGGGATGGGAAATGGGATAGGGCAAAGATCAGTGTGGTCAGGGAAGGCCTAAGAGAAAATGACTTTCGAGGATCATCTGAGGAACTGACAGGTGAGTCATGTGGATGTGTGGATACCCCTGGGAAGAACACTCCAGGCAGATACAACGGTAAATGCGAAGGCCTTAAAAAGGGACCGTGCTTGATGTTTTAGATTTTCTAGTAGCCACATGAAGTAACAAGAACAGGGGAAGCTGATTCTAATAATATGTTTTACTTAACCTAATATATCCAAAATCTTTCAACTTGTAATCAATATAAAAGTTATTAATAAAATATTTTGCATTCTTTTTCTCATACTTTGAAATAGAGTATATATTTTATAATTACAGCACATCACAATTCAGATGGGTCACATTTCGGGTACTCTGTAGCCATATGTGGCTAGTGGCTA
>NW_011452252.1:0-519 GCF_000754665.1 Bison bison bison | reverse complement strand
GTTTCCTTGCCAGAATCATTTATTCTCCCTACCTTTTTCTGGGGATCTAGATGGCTTAGTCACCTGAGACTTGAGAACATGCTTTTCCCCCTTATGTGTCATAACTGAGAAAAGTTTTTCTCCAAAAGTAGCCCTAGGTTGAAAATAAAGTTCTTTAGAAGGCTATAGTAAGAAAACAAAAAGATGTTTTCTTTCTAATGGATATAATGGAACTGTAGTATATGTAAAGGGCCCTAAGAAGTCCTAGCTGATTTGTGACATGAAAATATATTTCCTCAAAAACTGTGCTTGTTGGAACTTTATTTTCAAATGACAGAACTCTTGGAAGGAAACATGAAAGGCTTGCTACTTTTTAAAAGGTTTGGGCTATTAAAAAAAATATATATGTGTATATATATATATATATATATATATATGTATGCATTCCCAGATAAGACATAAATTTCAGAAGGACTGTATTCTAAGACAGATTGTTTTATTTTTTTACTTGGCATAACAGAGAACTCAACACCCTATTTC
>NW_011452251.1:0-519 GCF_000754665.1 Bison bison bison | reverse complement strand
GAAAAGAATTTGAAAAAGATTTTCTATGCACCTGAAACTAACACAATATTGTAAATCAACTGTATTTCAACAACAAAAAATTTACTTAGCATTTAAGTAACTTTGAAAAAGTTACCCAGCCAGACCAGTCTCATCTCAGAATCCTTGCACTGAACTTATATTAAAGTTTATGGGATTTGTTTTATTAACTCTTTTCTGGCAAAAAAACTTAAATCCTAGAGCTATCATTAAATAATAACCCATTGTGAGTAATTTTTCATATTATAAATGAATATTCATATTATGACTGTAATTGTACACTAGCCATTTTATGAATATCTAGCAATCTATTTTATCATTTATCCTTCTCTGGCCCTTAATTTCCTCCAAATGAGTGTGGCTTTTGTATTTAGCAACACAAATAACTGGCTCACCAGTTTGATTTGGTGTGTTAAAATACAATGAAATTGATGTTGAAAACTAGATTGATTATCATTAAATTCCCAAGCATGGCCTTCCAGAGGCAATAGCTATAGAGCT
>NW_011452250.1:0-519 GCF_000754665.1 Bison bison bison | reverse complement strand
ACCCAGAACTTTTCCCTCTGCATCTCATGTCAATAATTGTTATATTGCATAAAATATTTCATTTGAAACTTCTAATTACGTCTGTGGGTTCCAAATTGAATAATACAAGAAAAATACCTGTTTTTTTTAATCGAGTTATGGATATCTTTGACTTAGCTAAAAATATTTCAACTAAAAGATTAACACTGGCAGACAATTTTTCCTGGATGTAAAAATTAAGGTATTTGATACTTGATGGTAATGAACACAGTGGTTAGGTTTTTATGTTGTTACTCTGAGCAGGCCATGTTTATCACCTAAATGTCGCCTGTATTTAAAATATCATCTCAGTTGACTGCCACTGAGAATCCACGCATGGATGACATATTTTTGACCTGAGAAAATGCATCAAGAAGATAATTAAAATGGAAATATAATTGTTTATAAAGTAAGATCTGCCTCAAATACCTCCACAGCACTCTTTTGCCCATAGAGGGACTTCATTGGATTTTTTTTTTTTTTTTTGCAAATTTTTTTTTT
>NW_011452249.1:0-519 GCF_000754665.1 Bison bison bison | reverse complement strand
CTGGTGGATGACAGTCCATAGGATCGCAAAGAATTGGACACGAATTTAGCAACTAAACCATCACCACCACATATATATGTACAGCAAGGACAGCTACATTCATCTGGATGAGCCAACAGAAGGACACATTTCATAAGAAATCTTCCACCCCAGAAATCTCTCTCATACCCACACACAATGCACCAGATATTTATAAGAAAGTTAGAAGTTTACAGACTAATAAGGTGAGCGAAGCCATGATTTCAATTAATGATAAAATTGTCATTGTAAATGACATGTTTGTGGCCAACAAAAACAGATGTCCATGTAACAATTTGGAGCCATCCAATGCATAAAGCAATTTGTAGATAATCTGCTAAGCAGATATAGTATCAAAATGTATTCATTGTCAATTAGATGTACATCCCGGCTGTTTGTCTAATTGACCAGTTAATTTCCAGGCTGTCTCAGGAACTACTAAACATGGTTTACAATAGAGCCCTTGGTACTGTACCTCAGAGTGACCTAAGCCAATGTAGT
>NW_011452248.1:0-519 GCF_000754665.1 Bison bison bison | reverse complement strand
TGAGTGTTACTGACTCACCAGAAGCTCTTTTCCGTACAGTGAGTCAGGGGCCAGAATCCCTCCATGTTAAGGCTTTCACCTCTGTGATCAAGTTTGGGTTACTAAGTCAAGCACTTCCTCTTTAGAGCCTGAACCAGTAAGGGGCACACTTCATTCCTGCTGTCGAGCCATTGGTAAGAACTAGCTATATAATCTCCCCTGGTTGCTGGGTTATGGAGCTTATAATATCATATGAGGAGTTGGCTGGATAAGACTTTCAAAAATGTGACTCTATTATGGAAACCATTTTGTTCATAGAAATTGTTGCCATTGGTCTTATAAATTATACAAAGGAACTTAGGCCTTTATATTGAGAAACAGAGCATAATAATTCTGGGGATTTTTAAGCAAAGATGACAGGATTAAATTTTATTTGTAAAATGGAATTCTGGTAGCATCGTGTAGAAAGAATTTCTGGGACAATATTAGAAATAAAGATATTTACATTACAGTGGCTGGTCTGGTGGCTCTGACAGGTGG
>NW_011452247.1:0-519 GCF_000754665.1 Bison bison bison | reverse complement strand
CGTCTTTCCCAGTGTTTACCACAAACGTTCATATTGAGTGGAGTGGCCATCTTGATTCTGTAATGTCACATCTGTGGGAGTCATGAAGGTCAAGGTCTCAGAGAGCACTGGGGATGAGTGCTCATTCATGAGTGTTTGCTCTGGGTAAAGATGGCAGAGACTTGATGGAAGATGACCAAGTCTGACTCATAGGAATACTAAAACGTCTTATTTGTTAACTATGTCAGCCACTGTGCTTTTTGGTTCACATGAAATAGTTTATTTTATATCCATGTTTTATGTTCTGTGAAGTACCATCATGATGCTAATGACTCCCAGCTGAAGAACACACACCTATGGGATGAATGGGCAGAGGGACAGGAGCTGATATTTCATCTGTAAATCTCTGATGAGAAGAATGCCATTTAATAGGGACCAAACAAGACTTGTATCTGTTACTAGAGCATTACATATATGTTTGTGTGTGTATTTTATATGTATGTATTTTATATGTATGTGTGTGTGTGTGTGTGTGTGTAT
>NW_011452246.1:0-519 GCF_000754665.1 Bison bison bison | reverse complement strand
TCATTTTCCTACAGACTACCCCTTCAAACTACCTAAGGTTGCATTTACAACAAGAATTTATCATCCAAATATTAACAGTAATGGCAGCATTTGTCTTGATATTCTACGGTCACAGTGGTCTCCAGCACTAACTATTTCAAAAGGTAATGGAATGGATATTTGATATCAACATAAAGCCTACTATTTTTTGTGTGTGTTTGTGTCTTTTTTAGGTTACTTATTCTTGAAAGGGTTAGTCAAATTCTTTTTTAAGAGAATGTAGTGGTCCCCCTTATTCTTGATCTGGGGTATAGACCCACTAGAGAGAGTTGGATTTTTAAGCATACGTGTTCCTTGGTGCTGTGATTGCTCTCTGTCCATTGTTCTTGCTCTTCAGGCATAGATTAGAATATGGCCCTTGTGAATCCGTTTTTTTAAGAGCATGGTTAATGTAGAAGACAAGTAATGTCTTTCCAGCCTTGAGATCCATGAATGGAAAGGATAGATAGTGTTCAGGAATAGGAAAAAAACAGCCCTTGT
>NW_011452245.1:0-519 GCF_000754665.1 Bison bison bison | reverse complement strand
GAGAAGGAAATGGCAACCTGCTCCAGTATTCTTGCCTGGGAAATCCCATGAACAGAGGAGCCTGGCAGGCTACAGCCCATGGGGTTGCAAAGAGTCAGTTGCAACTAAGCACATATGCATTTTTGTTTTAACCAAGCTGTAAGATTTGCTAACATTCTATCTGAAGTACCTTCTTCAAAGATATCCCTCTTTGCCCTGTGTGTTGAATCATTATTCAATGAAAAAGTGAAAGTGTTAGTCACTCAGCCGACTTCTTCTAACCCCATGGACTATAGCCCGTCAGGATTCCTCTATCCATGGAATTCTTCAGGCAAGAATACTGGAGTAGGTAGCCATCCCCTTCTCCAGGGGATCCTCCTGACTCAGGGATCAGGTGAGCATATTCAACTAAAGCATCATCGGTGGATTTTGTAAAGGGAATAAAATGCCGCAGCAATCTTGCTGTTAAGTCATAGTCTCCTTAAAAAAAAAAAAAAAAAGAATGCCCATGAACCTAAACTCACTCTCTGCAACCCATAT
>NW_011452244.1:0-519 GCF_000754665.1 Bison bison bison | reverse complement strand
TTAATGAGACAACAGATACTTCAGTGAGACACTCGCAAGGAACAGAAATCTACCTTTGAAATAACAGGCGTGAGCTTGGACAAGAATCCTGAGCTTCAGATAAGAAGTCATTAAGCTGATAACTTGATTTCAGTGTGAGCAGACTCCAACTGTGCTGTGCCAAACTGATAAACAGAAATATGTGCTAACCAATATGTGCTGTTATAAGCCACTCAATTTGTGTTAATTTGTTATGCTTTGATAGAAAACTAATGCAGGCATGTCCATCCATCTTATTTTCCAGCAGGCCATTATTAGTAACTCATTTTCATACTCAATTTTTGTGCCAAATCACTTTATTTCATCATTTCATAATTAGCCAAAAAATTAGTTTCTGTTCTTCAGTTTTTCACAGAAACATATCTGCAAATAAAAATGAATTTTCCTTTTCTTTTCATAAACATTTAAAAATGTTTATGCCAGCTCAATACTTTTGATAATTATTAAAAAAATGTTAGTTACAAAAGTAATTGCAAACAG
>NW_011452243.1:0-519 GCF_000754665.1 Bison bison bison | reverse complement strand
TTTCCTTCTCCAGGGATCTTCCCAAGCCAGAGATCAAACTGTGTCTCTTATGTCTCCTGCATTGGCAGGCAGATTATCTATAAATAAAAGATAGTGTTATACTTATGTGGCATTTTATGAAGTGCTAGTCTGTAACTTTTGAGGGGCTCAATATTAAGATTTTTGAAACACATGGCAAATTTATGTATTTTAGCTTCTGTATCATGTTCTGTTGAATACTTATAAAATGTGTTTCATCAGTGAATGGACAATTAGTACATTTTCAGTCTTGAATTATTATAGACAGTGTTTCAGTGAACATTTCTGTACCTGTCTTCTTTTGTAAAGAGGCCTGGTTTTTCCTGTGTCCCTAATGCATTTTTAGTTGTGTAACAGCTCCTGCAAAATTAAACTTTCTTGCCACTTACTATCAGGGGACCAAAAGGCAAATTTCCTGGCTCCCATTTCATTTCAGTTCACTCTAGAAATGTCAATAGTAAAGTTCTGACCATGACAATTAAAAGAAGTTAAGCTACCTGG
>NW_011452242.1:0-519 GCF_000754665.1 Bison bison bison | reverse complement strand
CCTCCATCCATGGGGATTCTCCAGGCAAGAATACTGGAGGGAGTTGCTATGCCTTCCTCCAGGGGATCTTCCCAAGCCAGGGATCGAACCCAGGTCTCTGGCATTGCGGGAGGATTCTTTACTGTCTGAGCCAGCAGGGAAACTCAAGAATACTGGAGTGGATAGCTTATCCCTTCTCCAGGGGATCTTCCCAACCCAGGAATCAAACCGGGGTCCCCTACATTGCAGGCGGATTCTTTGCCAGCTAAGCCACCAGGGAAACCCAGTGTAAACTCGGACCTGTGTAAAGTATCTAATGTGGACCAGATGTTGCCCGGATGCCCATCCCCACATCCCTGCATCTTCTGTGTCTTTCCCTTCATAAGTCATTAGTGTTTTAGAGGCAGGAGATGTAGATTCATGTGGATTTTGAAGTCAAAGAGACACAGAATTCAAATCTGTGTGTTTTGTATGTACAAAATACAAAAAAAAAAAAAAAAACTCAGAAAAATCACTTAAAATCTGAGTCTCAATTTTCCT
>NW_011452241.1:0-519 GCF_000754665.1 Bison bison bison | reverse complement strand
CCCCTGCCTCTATGAGCTCATGCTTTAGCAGATATACTCAGAAATTATTTCTCTTAAAATGATATAATAAGGGCAGCTATATGTGAGTTATTACTAGGTTGACTGGAGTCAGAGAAATCTAACAGAAGAGTCATGGTCTCAAGGAGTGAACTGGAGTGATACCCTCAAAAAAACCTGGATCCAAGGAAGTACACTTTTGAGAGACTCCCTGTTAAACTTCAGATGTGGAATCTGTAATTAAAACATTCTTGGGTTAATCATTCATTGAGGAATGTGACACATTCATGTAGTAAGAAGAAAAGATATGAAAGGAGGCTAAGAAGATAACCTTGGCATATCATATCATTTTTAGGTTAGTTTCAATAGGACATTTATTCTTGAATAGCTCACCAGGGAAATGTGTGTAGTTAGGACTCAAAGGATTGGAGAAGGAAATGGCAACCCACTCCAGTGTTCTTGCCTGGAGAATCCCAGGGACGGGGGAGCCTGGTGGGCTGCTGTCTATGGGTCACACAGAGT
>NW_011452240.1:0-519 GCF_000754665.1 Bison bison bison | reverse complement strand
GCCTTTCGTGTAAAGTCAATGCTTTTAAGTCATCAGACAGTTCATACTGGAGAGAAACCTTACAAATGTAATGAGTGTGGCAAGGCCTTTCGTGTAAAGGCAATACTTTTCAGGCATCAGACAGTTCATACTGGAGAGAAACCTTACAAATGTGATGAGTGTGGCAAGGCCTTCCGTGTAAAGTCAATGCTTTTAAGTCATCAGACAGTTCATACTGGAGAGAAACCTTACAAATGTGATGAGTGTGGCAAGGCCTTTCGTGTAAAGTCAATGCTTTTAAGTCATCAGACAGTTCATACTGGAGAGAAACCTTACAAATGTAATGAGTGTGGCAAGGCCTTTCGTGTAAAGGCAATACTTTTCAGGCATCAGACAGTTCATACTGGAGAGAAACCTTACAAATGTGATGAGTGTGGCAAGGCCTTCCGTGTAAAGTCAATGCTTTTAAGTCATCAGACAGTTCATACTGGAGAGAAACCTTACAAATGTGATGAGTGTGGCAAGGCCTTTTGTGTAAAG
>NW_011452239.1:0-519 GCF_000754665.1 Bison bison bison | reverse complement strand
CTGAATTCTCTCAACTTTTGCTTGTCTATAAAGCTTTTGATTTCTCCTTCATATCTGAATGAGATCCTTAAGTACAGTAATCTGGATTGTAGGTTTTTCTCTTTTATCACTTTAAGTATGTCTTGCCATTCCCTTCTGGCCTGAAGAGTTTCTATTGAAAGATCACTGTTATCCTTATGGGGATCCCCTTGTGTATAATTTGTTGCTTTTCCCCTGGTGCTTTTCATATTTGCTGTTTGTGTTTGATATTTGTTAGTTTGATTAATATGTGTCTTGGGGTGTTTTGACTTGGCTTTACCCTGTTTGGGACTCTCTGGGTTTCTTGGACTTGGGTGGCTATTTCCTTCCTCATTTTAGGAAAGTATTCAATTATTATCTCCTCAAGTATTTTCTCCTCCCCTTTCTTTTTGTCTTCTTCTTCTGGGACTCCTATTATTTGAATGTTGGGGTATTTAACATTGTCCCAGAGGTCTCTGAGGTTGTTTTCATTTCTTTTAATTCTTTTTTCTTTTTCCCCCT
>NW_011452238.1:0-519 GCF_000754665.1 Bison bison bison | reverse complement strand
GCCCCACAACAAGAGAAGCCACCGCAATGAGAAGCCCACACACCACAGCTAGAGAGAAGACCCAGCAAGGAAGACACAGCAAGGAAGACCCAGTGCAGCCAAACAAAAAAGACAGATGATAAGTATTGGCTAAAACGTGGAGAAAAGTGAAACCCTCATACATTGCCAATGGGAATGTAAACTGGTACAGCCACTTTGGAAAACAGCTGCAGCAGCTCCCCAGAGTTAGCATATGACCCAGTAATTACACTCCTAGGTATATGTCCCAGAGAAATGAAAATATATGTCCACACAGACATTTATATGCAGGAACGTTCAGAGTGGTATTCATAATATCCAAAAAAGTATAAACTACCCAGATGTCCATCAACTGATGAGCGGACAAGCAAAACATAGCCTTTCCCTTCTCCAGGGGATCTTCCCAACCCAGGGATCGAACCCAGGTATCCCACATTGCAGGCAGATTCTTTACCGTCTGAGCCACCAGGGAAGCCCATGAGTACTGGATTGGGTAGCCTT
>NW_011452237.1:0-519 GCF_000754665.1 Bison bison bison | reverse complement strand
TCACATCATCTATGGTTAACTTTTACTCTGCAACCCAGTGTTAAAAGCAGTATAATTTTAATAATCTGAGATGACATGGTAAGTATTACCTTGGAAGTTTGGGGCTTTTGCAATTTCTATACAAATTTTAAATATCACCATTTGCCACAAGTGGATAACAAACAAATCATAATTAAGAATATTTTCCTGTTTATCAGTTCAGTTCACTCAGTCAGTCATGTCAGACTCTTTGCAACCCCATGGACCACAGAACGCCAGGCCTCTCTGTCCATCACCAACTCCCAGAGATTACCCAAACTCATGTCCATCAAGTTGGTAATGCCATCCAAACATCTCATCCTCTGTCATCCCCTTCTCCTCCTGCCTTCAATCTTTCCCAGCCTGTTTATGGTTTATTATAATACCCTGGTTTATTTTAAAATAAATAATACCCTGGCTATTTATCAATCAATCAATTCAGTCCCCCATTCAAGTCCGACCCTTTGTGACCCCACGCACTGTGGCACGCCATGCCTCCCT
>NW_011452236.1:0-519 GCF_000754665.1 Bison bison bison | reverse complement strand
CATAAAATTAAAAATATTAAAGATAAATCTGATAAAATGTGTGAATTATTTACATACTGAAAATGCAAAACATGTCTGAGAAAAATTTTAAAACCTAAATAAGTGAAGACATATCCCTTGTTCATTGATTGGAATCTTCAACACTTAAGTGTTGAAGACACCAATTTTTTACAGATAAAACTATCTATAGAACTATTTTCAATGCAATTCCTTTTAAAAAAAAGTATTGCATTATAGAATAAAGCTGATTCTAAATTAATATGAAAATGAAAGATACCCAAATATAATACCAGAAAAACAAATTGAGAAAGAAGAAAAATTTATAAATCTATAGTAATCAGAACAGTGTTGTTTCACTGAAAAGATAGACGTATTGATCTGTTGACATAAGAGTTGTGAGTTTAACTTTTATTCAGGGTATTGCTGATGACTGTAGGCCAGAAGCCAGACACCTAGCTGGCTTTGAGAAAAATGGTCCAAAGAGGTGGATAGAAACCAGTTATATAAGATTTTTTTTTT
>NW_011452235.1:0-519 GCF_000754665.1 Bison bison bison | reverse complement strand
GGCAAGAAGTCACAGTCAGGAGAGGGCCTACAGCAGGGTGAGAAGTCACAGTTGGAAGAGAAATCACAGCAGGGCAAGAAGTCGTACCCGGAAGGGAACTCCCAGTCAGATGGGAAGACAAAGTCAGTCAAGAATCCGCAGCAAGGGGACAAATTATAACCAATCTAGAACCCCCAGAAAGGAAAGAAGTCACAGCCAGTCTAGAAGCCACAGCAAGGAGAGAGGTTACAGGCGATCTAGAACTCACAGCAAGGAGAGAGGTCGCATATGGTCTAGAACCCCCAGCAAAGAAAGAGACCACAGCCGATCTAGGACCCCCAGTGAAGAGAGAGACCACAGTCGATCCAGAACCCCCAGCAAGGAGAGAGAATACAGCCAAACTAGAACCCTCAGCAAGGAAAGATATTACAGCCGATCTAGAACCCCCAGAAGAGAGAGAGATCACAGACGATCTCGAACCTCCAGCAAGGGGAGAGATCACAGCCAACCTAGAACCCCCAGCAAGGAGAGAGATCACAG
>NW_011452234.1:0-519 GCF_000754665.1 Bison bison bison | reverse complement strand
TAACATTGTAAAACTCTAAGATATATAACATATTGATTCAATACATTCATATATTGTAGTATGATTGCCATTGTAGTGATAATTACCACCTCTACCACATCCCATAATTATCATTGCTTTTCAGTGGTTGGAATAATTATGATCTAGTGTCTTAGAAAGTTTGATGATTGTAATATACTATTGTGGTCTATATTTATTTTCTGCACATTAGATCTCTAGGGCTTATTTACTAGCTACAATTTATACCCTTAAACAATCTTTCTCCTATCCCCCCTCCCGTCCCCTGGTAACCACCGTCTTTCTCTGTTTTTACAAGTTTGGCTTTTTTAGATTCCACATATAATTGATATTATACAGTATTTGTCATTTTTTGTCTGACATCTCACTTAGCCTAATGTCCTCAAGGTAAGGTCCATCCGTATTGCAAATGGGAGGATGTCCATGCAGACATTCTTGCAGCCAAATGTATTCCTGGAATTATTCACTAGAGATAATGATCGCGTCTTTTTTTTTTTTTTT
>NW_011452233.1:0-519 GCF_000754665.1 Bison bison bison | reverse complement strand
CTTTATGAGAGGCCTTGTAATCAGAAAATGGTGTATAGGCTTAGAAATAGACAAAGTAAGATTTTTTTTCCCCCTGGCTTTAATCCTGACCAGACAAATGGTGTTGGACAAATTACAAATCCTCTTCGAGCTTAAGTTTTGTCATCTGCAAAATGGAGATGACAGTACTGTCTACTAAGTTTGTTATGAGAATAATATAACTAGAATTCTAAGCACAGTCTAGGCCTCTAACAAATAGATTTTTACTATACTGCTAGATTTATTTCACAAAACTGTATCATTTGGAGAATATACCCTACTTTTGCTCTTGCTGAGAATAGCTTAACTCATCCACTAAGTGTTGACCTTATAATTTGACACTCAGAGGGATATCATTGTCTACAAGTTTTAGGGCATTTTACTATTCCCATCTGAGCACATGGATATAAATTACTGAGTAATCAGCATAATCCTAGGCTTTGTTTTTTTTTTTCATCACCATTGCTCTTAATTCTTTCAGTTCAATAACTGATGTTTACT
>NW_011452232.1:0-519 GCF_000754665.1 Bison bison bison | reverse complement strand
GACCCAGGGACTGAACCCAAGTCTCCTGCATTTCTTTCAGTGCAAGCAGATTCTTCACTGCTGAGCCTCCAGGGAGGCCCCACTGGCCCCGACAGTGTTTAAATCCATCCATGGAAACCCTACCAAGTCCAAGGTCTGGGAATAATCTTCTTTGGCTCCTCTTCCAGCCTCTGGACCTGTTGATCTGCCCCCTTACTTTCCATTCCTTTTTGTGGGAGGTGGTGCATAATTGAAGCTGAGCACTTTCACCAGCGTATTTCGTGCTGCTTGGATCTTGAACCATTGCTGTGACCCTCAAGGAAAGACAATTGAGGATGGTGCATGATCCTCTCTATTCATTGTTGAATTTGATTTGCTCATAGGTTTTAAGAGTTTTTGCATTAAATTCATCAAAGGTACGTTTTATAAAAGTCCCTAGAGAAACTTTCTGTTCCTAGACTGTTGCTTCTTGGAAGATTTTAAAATTACTCTGACGAAATTCAATTTCCACACAAACGATCAGTCTCAATGTTGTCCCCT
>NW_011452231.1:0-519 GCF_000754665.1 Bison bison bison | reverse complement strand
TTTTTACATGCTCATTGGCAGTCATAGCGGCTAGCCATTCATTTAGTTGCCAATAGCCAGGTATAACCTCTTCAGTTTCACTTTTGTTTATAACAGGTACCTTTTCAGATTCGCTTTTCTGTTTAACAGGTGTTTTTGCAACTTCACTTTCCTCTTTAACAGGTACCTTTTCAAATTCTTGAGCTGGATCTAAAGCATCTCTAGTCATGTTCCATAGAGGAAAGGTGTAAGTAGGGATTTTCTCCAAGTTATGATGAGCACAATAAGCTCTTAGCTGTTTCCCCACTTTTTCCCAGATATCTAGGTTAACAGTGCCCTGTTGTAGAAACCAAGGGCAGTGCTCTTGTACAAATGTAAAAAATGATTGGATGGTAGATTTTTTGACTTTGATTTCTCTTTTACTTAATAACTGTAAAATTATTCCTATAAAGAGCTGTATTTCATTTGATTCAGTGTTACCCATGTCAGAAAATTAAGTATAGTAAAAGATTTTGCTTTTAGCTATCAAAAGATTAGGCC
>NW_011452230.1:0-519 GCF_000754665.1 Bison bison bison | reverse complement strand
GTCCATGGCGCTTATTCCTAGAACGTCTGATCTCTGGACTTCAGATCCATTTGTGTAGATCTTGTCCCTCTGTTTGGTGTCTGTGGATTAACAATCCTTCCACAGCCATCCAGGCCCTCACGGAGGAGACCTCTCTCTTCTCCTGCTGGCCACCCTGTCCACTCCTCCCTGGAGCCACATCACTCATCACTGTTCCCACCTGGGGGCCTTGTCACCTGATGTCGACCTGTCTATAGACTGTTCCCCCAGTCTTCACTTGGGGGTTCTGCAGGAATCTTTGTTGAATGAGTGGATAGATGGAGAGAAGGAGAATGGCAAGAGGAGGGCCCGTTTCCAGCTTCCGGGCGTGCACATGTGGTTGTGTCTGTGTGTCTTTCTCATGTGAGAAGGTGTGAGCACCTGTGAGAAAGTGCAAGTGAGGAAACAGGGCTGAGTCTCCTCTCCCGCCGCCTTCCGTGCCCAGACTGTCAGCGGCAAACCTTCTCCAGTGTGAAGTCTCGGAGCTCTTGGGTTTTCAGG
>NW_011452229.1:0-519 GCF_000754665.1 Bison bison bison | reverse complement strand
GTTTTAAAATGTTATTTCAAGAAAAGAAGTTGAAGCTACTGGAATAAATAGTACCTTGGTCCTTTGCAAAAAGACTAAGCTAACAGAAGTTGGGAAGAACTCAACTGAGAAGCAAAGAAGGAAAGTCTCAAAGAAGGAAAAACAACTAGAGTGTTGCACAATTCCAATTTATTGTACTCATAAATTAAACAGATTCATTAATTCACCTAAACACTTAATCTAGGTCTTCAATAAATACCTAAGGGGGGAAAAAAGCCCTTACTTCTATTCAACAGTATCTGAACCGAGAACTTCCAGATGTTCAAGTTGGACTCAGAAAAGGCAGAGGAACCAGAAATCAAATTGCCAACATCAACTGGATCAGAGAAGAAGCAAGATAATTCCAGAAAAGCATCTACTTCTGCTTCATGGACAACGCTAAAGCCTTTGACTGTGTGGATCACAACTGGAAAATTCTTCAAAAGATGGGAATACCAGACCACCTTACCTGCCTCCTGAGAAACCTGTATGCAGGTCAAG
>NW_011452228.1:0-519 GCF_000754665.1 Bison bison bison | reverse complement strand
TGGCTCATTTGTAAAGAATCTGCCTGCAAATGCAGAAGATGAAGGAGACATGAGTTTCATACCTGGGTTGGGGAGATTGACTAAAGTAGGAAATGGCAACTCACTCTAGTATTCTTCCCAGGAAAATTCCATGGACAGAGGAGCCAGGTGGAAATTGATCTGATCCGCTCTACTCCAGTCTAAACTGGTCTGAATCATTCTGAACCAGTCTGAATGAGTTCAAAACTGTAAACTGGTCTGAACCAGTATAAACCAGTCTGAACTGGTATGATCCTGCCGATCCAGTCTGAATCAGTTGAATCTGGTTTCAGATCAGATCAGTCGCTCAGTTGTGTCTGACTCTTTGCCACGCCATGAATCACAGCACGCCAGGTCTCCCTGTCCATCATCAATTCCCGGAGTTCACTCAAACTCATGTCCATTGAGTCGTTGATGCCATCCAGCCATCTTATCCTCTGTTGTCCCCTTCTCCTCCTGCCCCCAATCCCTCCCGGCATCAGAGTCTTTTCCAATGAGTCA
>NW_011452227.1:0-519 GCF_000754665.1 Bison bison bison | reverse complement strand
CCTGTGGGGGGGGGGGGGGAGTCTGGCATGAATTCAACACTTGCAGCCCTGCCAGAGATGAGTCGGATCCCATTCACTGTAAAAGTCCTATTTGTCATCATTTGTCATTTGAGTAGCTTTTTTTTTCTGTCGTTGTGACTGCTGCTTCTGCTGATTCACAGTATCGGAAGGAGGAAGGGATCTGGCCTGACCATCAGGTGTGGTAAGTGGTCACCTGTGTTACATGGAGCAGGGACCAGCCTGTGACAATGACATCTGCAGGGAGAATAAATAGCATGATCAGACATCAAAGGTTGGGGCCCTCTGGCCCTGGGGAGTCCCGGTCTCACCTCCTAACGGGCACGCTGCATACCTGACATTGTTTCAGAAAATATGTTCCACCAAGTTCCTGCCCGCTCCCTAGTAGGGGATCCCTGAGGCCAGATGGCGATAAAATTTCCTACAACCCAGGAGGAAGTTGAATCTTTTTACACTCAGGTACTGAGGGGAAGTCCCTGACTCTGCAGATTACTGGTACAT
>NW_011452226.1:0-519 GCF_000754665.1 Bison bison bison | reverse complement strand
TCCTAAAGGAAATCAGTCCTGAATATTCATTGGAAGGACTGATGCTAAAGCTGTAAGTCCAATACTTTGCAAACTCCACCTCATGCAAAGAACTGACTCATTGGAAAAGACCCTGTTACTGGGAAAAATTGAAGGCGGGTGGAGAAGGAGACGACAGAGGATGAGATGGTTGTATGGCATCACCAACTCGATGGACATGAATTTGAGCAACCTCTGAGAATTGGTGATGGACAGGGAAGCCTTTTGTGCTGCAGTCAATGGGGTTGCAAAGAGTTGGACACGACTTAGTTAACTGAACTGAACTGAATGTTGTTTGGTGTATCCTTGATTGTGTTTATACTGTATATTTTAAAAATAGAGAAGATAGGGCATTTAACTAAATTTGATAAAAAGGATATTACATTAATAGTTACATTTCCACATGTAGGAAAAATAATTTTATGGAAAACTGAGGGTAAGCTTTCCCCATAAGTCAAAAGATTTTATAAACAGCAATTCTCACCATTTCATATTTTATTT
>NW_011452225.1:0-519 GCF_000754665.1 Bison bison bison | reverse complement strand
TTTTCATATTGTTCATGCAGTTCTCAAGGAAGATTACTGAAGTGGTTTGCCATTCCCTTCTCCAGTGGATCACATTTTGTAGAACTCTCTACCATGACCCATCAGTCTTGGGTGGCCCTAAACGGCATGGCTCATAGTTTCATTGTTAGACAAGAGTGTGTTCTATGTGATTAAATTAGTTAGATTTCTTTGATTGTGGTTTTCAGTCTCTCTGCCCTCTAATGGAGAAAGATAACAGGTTTATGGAAGCTTCCTGATGGAAGAGACTGACTGAGGGGGAAACTGGGTCTTGTTCTGAAGGGTGCAGCCATGCTCAGCAAATCTTTAATCCAATTTTCTGTTGATGAGTGGAGCTGTGTTCACCCATTTGAAATAGATCAGCTGGAATTCCATCACCTCCACTAGCTTTCTTCATCATGATGCTTCCTAGGGCCCACTTGACTTCACACTCCAGGTCATCTGTCTGAGTGACTGATCACACCATTGTGGCTATTTGGATCATTAAGACAGACCTTTTAT
>NW_011452224.1:0-519 GCF_000754665.1 Bison bison bison | reverse complement strand
TATCTGGTCCTAACTGTTGCTTCTTGTCCTGCATACAGGTTTCTCAGGAGTCAGGTATTCTCTGGTATTCCCATCTCTTGAAGAATTTTCCACAGTTTGCTGTGATCCACAAAGGTTTTAGTGTAGTCAATGAAGCAGAAGTAGATGTTTTTCTGGAATTCCCTTGCTTTCTCTATGATCCAGTGAATGTTGTCAACTTGATCTCTGGTTCCTCTGCCTTTTCTCAACCCAGGTTGTACATCTGGAAGTTCTCAGTTCACATACTGTTGAAGCCTAGTTTGAAGGATTTTGAGCATAACCTTACTAGCATGTGAAATGAGCGCAATTGTACAGTAGTTTAAACATTCTCTGGCATTGGCTTTCTTTGGGATTGGAATAAAAACTGACCTTTTCCAGTCCCATGGCCACTGCTGAGTTTTCCAAATGGGCTGACATATTGAGTGCAGCACTTTCACAGCATCATCTTAGGATCTGAAATAGCTCAGCTGGAATTCCATCACCTCCACCAGCTTTGTTCAT
>NW_011452223.1:0-519 GCF_000754665.1 Bison bison bison | reverse complement strand
AGGAATACTGGAGTGGGTAGCCATTCCCTTTTCCAAGGCTTCTTCCTGACCCATGGATAAAACCCAGATCTCCTGCATTGCAGGCAGATTATTTACTGGCTAAGCCACCAGTGAAGCCCACTCTCTAATTACCTCATTGTAAACTGACATGGTTGAATGGCATCACTGACTCAATGGACATGAGCTTGGGTAAATTCTGAGAGTTGGTGATGGACAGGGAGACCCAGCATGCTGCGCTTCATGGGGTCCCAAAGAGTCGGACACAACTGAGCAACTGAACTGAACTGAAACTGGGAAACTGGGATTTGGGCACACCAGATCTTTCAATATTTAATGAAGATGGAAGTGTTAGCTCCAAAGTAATGGTACTGAGCATCATTAAAAGTGAAATAGAGCTTTGTCTTCTAAACATTCATATCTTTATTTGCTTACCTCATGCATAAGGAGGAATTCAGTGCAGGACAGGGAAACTACCCTAAATGTTTTAAACTGGGACAGATTTAAAATGAGAAATCTGGT
>NW_011452222.1:0-519 GCF_000754665.1 Bison bison bison | reverse complement strand
GACTTTACAGGGTTAAAAGCTTTTACCATGCATCCAATAAACTCCATTCTATCCTATTCTTCTAGAATCCAAAATAGGCAATAGCACTTTTAAAAGGCATTGCGATTCCAAATGCCCCACAATTTAATGTAAGATGTATACGAGTGCACACTAGTGTTTAACTGTAATGTTTCTACATTCCATTGTTTAAAGCTTAACACCTGACCGCTCCAAAAGTGTAAGTGCAAAGAAAACTGTTGTAGCTCCATGGGTACCTGGGTAATGCCAGCAGAAGTCAGCTTCTGAACTTAGTGGGGAAAACAGCACTCTACTACCATCTGCCTATACAATGACCACCATCTCTGAACTTGAATAAGAGATAACTCATATAAGAAGTGTTCACAGGCTTCCCTGGTGGCTCAGAGGTAAAGAATGCGCCCGCCAACGCAGGAGACACAGGTTTGATCCCTGGCCTAGGAAGATCCCACAAGTCACAGAGCAACTAAGCTTTAAACAATGGAATGAAGAAACATTACAGTT
>NW_011452221.1:0-519 GCF_000754665.1 Bison bison bison | reverse complement strand
ACTATCATCATTCTGAATCCTTTTTCAGGTAGTTTGCCCATTTCCTTTTCATTTATTTGGACTTCTGTGTTTCTAGCTTTTTCCTTCATTTGTGTAGTATTTCTCTGCCTTTTCATCATTAATTTTTTTAACTTACTATGTTTGAATTCTCCTTTTCCCAGGCTTCAAGGAAAGTTGAAATCTTTCCCTGAAGAACATTGACTTCTTTCTTCCTTTTGGTTTCTTCCCTGCTAAGGTTGGTCCAATGGTTTGTGTAAGCCTTGTATAGGGTGAGATTTGTGCTGAGTTTTTGTTTGTTTGTTTGCTTGTTTGTTTTTCCTCTGATGAGCAAGGCTGAGTGAGGTGGTTATCCTGTCTGCTGATGATCGTGTTTGTATTTTTGCTTTGTTTGTTGTTTAGATGAGATGTCATGCACAGGATGTTACTGGTGGCTGGGTGATGCTGGATCTTGTATTCAAGTGGTTTCACTTGTGTGAGTTCTCACTGTTTGATACCCTCTAGGATTAGCTCTATGGTGGT
>NW_011452220.1:0-519 GCF_000754665.1 Bison bison bison | reverse complement strand
CTTTTGGACTCTGTGGGAGAAGGTGAGGGTGAGATGATTTGAGAGAATAGCATTGAAACATGTATATTACCATATGCAAAATAGATTACCAGTGCAAGTTTGATGCATGAAGCAGGGCACTCAAAGCCAGTGCTCTGGAACAACCCAGAAGGATAGGGTAGGGAGGGAAATGGGAGGAAGGTTCAGGATGGGGGGACACATGTACACCTGCAGCTGATTCATGTCAATGTATAACAAAAATCATCACAATATTGTAAGATAATTATCCTCCAATTAAAATAAATTAATTTTAAAAAAAAAGAACAGGAGCTTGAGCATATCTCTCTACCATCATTAAATTTAATGATGGTCTGTTCATAGTGAGCCTCTATTAAATGCTCTTTAACAAGCTCAGCAGTTAAGCGACTAGCACGAGATATGTTTCCTGCCTTGCTTTCCAATTATCCACATCAGAGCCTTCTCCTGGGCAGAGTAAAACAAATACCACCTCTACTGTAAAATTAAATCATGTTATCATGT
>NW_011452219.1:0-519 GCF_000754665.1 Bison bison bison | reverse complement strand
TATGCCAAGTTCTCTCTGGGGATTGTCGCCACAGGTCCTCAGCAACAACCATCTGATCTAACGCAGCTCCCTCTCTGCCAAGTCTTTGGAAATCATGAGTCTCACTGAACTTTTATTTTCTAACTTTTAAAATAATGATAATTCCTGATTTTTAAAAATCTGTTTCACAGCATCAACCTCAGGGTAAGGTAGCAAAATAAAGCATGAAAAATATTTTTAGAGGGTTATATAATTGTTGCAAATAGCAATATTCTCATAAAATATTTAAAGACAGAAGCTACTTTTGCTTTGTATAATTTGATTTCTTATTACCTCAAGGGAACTATGGATTCCTGGGAGAGGGACCTTCCTGAGGTGTCTCTGGTTTGTTCTGAGCTCACAGAAGGAGTAAGGTTTCCCATGGTCACCCTGCTGCTGCTGCTGCTAAGTCGCTTCAGTCGTGTCCGACTCTGTGACCCCATAGACAGAAGCCTACCAGGCTCCCCCATCCCTGGGATTCTCCAGGAAAGAACACTGGAG
>NW_011452218.1:0-519 GCF_000754665.1 Bison bison bison | reverse complement strand
TTGGTAGCTCTAATTCCCGTGCATTGGCAGGCAGCCTTTGACCATTGGGCCATCAGGGAAGTTACTTTATTTTGTTCTATTGATTTATGTGTTTATCGCTCCTCCAGTACCATGCCGTCTTTATTATTTTATCTATATGGTAAGTATTAAAATTGTATATAACCATTCCTCTCACTTTACTCTTCTTTATCAAAATTCTTTTTGCTATTTTTTTGTTTTTGTTTTGTTTATTTTGTTCTGTTGATTTATGTGTTTATCGCTCCTCCAGTACCATGCCGTCTTTATTATTTTATCTATATGGTAAGTATTAAAATTGTATATAACCATTCCTCTCACTTTACTCTTCTTTATCAAAATTCTTTTTGCTATTTTTTTGTTTTTGTTTTGTTTATTTTGTTCTGTTGATTTATGTGTTTATCGCTCCTCCAGTACCATGCCGTCTTTATTATTTTATCTATATGGTAAGTATTAAAATTGTATATAACCATTCCTCTCACTTTACTCTTCTTTATCAAAATT
>NW_011452217.1:0-519 GCF_000754665.1 Bison bison bison | reverse complement strand
GGGAGAAGTCAGGGGAGCAGGTAACTCCAGATACTCTACCTAGACAAGCTCTTCCATTGGGGGCCAAGCGGAGGCCCGGAGACGGACACAGACAGTGTGGCCCCTCTTCCGTGTCTTTACAGCTGTACTGGCAGTTGGTCATGGCACACGTCCTAGAGTCTGTGAAAAGAGGCACGGGTTAGCCTTTTCGCCAGGAGATGATAAAAAATGCTCACTAAAGAATGGTCCCTGAGACATGAAATGTAACACGTGGAATGGTATCAGAGGATAAGCTTCATCATCTGAGTCCCAGATGGAGATCCAAATGGAATCTGTGCAGGGGTGGTGTCTTGTTGGCCCCCTGGTTGATTCTGTTGGCCAATGCATTGCACCTGATTGTCTAGGCAGAGCATGCACCCCTCAGTCACCAAAGACAGCATCTCTCTCTCTTCCTATATAAGATCCTTTACATCACCTGACTGGTCTCTACTATTGGCTGAAATGCAACCTCTGATAGAGATGATTCATTTGAATAAATAG
>NW_011452216.1:0-519 GCF_000754665.1 Bison bison bison | reverse complement strand
GACAAGAGAGTAGTGAGTGTGGACAAAAATACAAATGCGGTAAATGTGATAAATGTATTCATTACTTTGATTGTGGTGATGGCATCACTGATATATGTCTATGTCCAAATCCCTTATGTAAAAATGTATGCCTTAAATATGTGCAACTATTTGTATATTACATGTGGCTCAATAAAGTTAAAAATAAGAACACAATAAAGAACATGTAGTTTTCTAAGCTAGTTTAAAATTTTAATTTAAAAGGGAATTGAATACTAACAAATAATGAAATTTCTAGGTACTTTCTTGCTACTATGAACCCTACAACATAGTTATGTTCAAAGAGATTCTTCTTCCTTCTTCTTTCCCAGAACTTCTTCATTTGAAATCCATTGTCATTAGGGAATCAGCAAATTTTGGTAAGAGAGACCAGAGTTTAGTCTACCTAATTCTTATTGTTAGGAGTCTCAGTAAGTTGTGATTTCTGGCAACAATGTTATACGTAGACTTTCAAACTTTCTGGATTTTATTCCAAAGTTC
>NW_011452215.1:0-519 GCF_000754665.1 Bison bison bison | reverse complement strand
CTAGGGATGAAAGTGAGAAGTAATGAAGTTAAGAGGCTAAGAATGAATTCTCACATGGAGAATGAATAGGCTGGAGCAGATGTAATGTCTTAAAGCTTTGGTTTAAAAATAGAAACAGAAGGTAAAGGATAAACAGGAACTTTTCTGGATGGACAAGTGGAATAATCCAGGGATCCAGTAACAACACCACCTACTTAACATTTTTCTACAAAGAACTTGGAATTTCAAGTACATAGTGAAACCTAAGATGACAAATGTTCTTCCGGGTATTGAAATGCTCAGTTGAACGGAATATAGCAATAAGTTCTCATAAGACCACATGAAAAAACAGAGGCATTAATAAGCCACAGTGTGGATAAGTGCAAACTAAGGCATTTAGGACAAAATAATGCTGCCTGTAGCTAAAATATGATGGACATGGAGCCAGCAACATGACTTCTGAGAGGAATTTAATTTAGCCTGATCAATGAGTTAGGGTGGATTAAAGGAAAAAAAAAAAAAAAGAAACAGAAAAGCTGG
>NW_011452214.1:0-519 GCF_000754665.1 Bison bison bison | reverse complement strand
TTTTCCTCTCTTTTATGTGATCTAGTAACTAGTGAGCTATGATTTGGTCTGATGATGCTTCCTCAGGTCTAGAAGCTGAGCAACACTGACCCCTGAAATGATTGGCCAAATTGGGTGTGTGACTGTGTGTGTGGCAGTTCTGCTTGTAGGGAGAGCCCACGTGTTATTAGAATTTGAAATAGGTCCCAGTCTTCCAAAATGAAAAGACAACAGTAGGATGGAGGTGGGAACATAGGCTCAAAGCCTGAGAGGAAATCATGAGCCATCTTCTGTGAATAAAGCTCAGTCTGTAGGGAGGCCTCCCACCTCTTGCCAGGGTCTCCAGCCTCATCCTGGGAGCCGACCCCGTTCTCATGGTCAGTCTGTCCTGGTCACATTCACTTAGTCCTTGTTCATAAACACCAAAACCTTCTTGTCTCGGATCTTAGTTTCTACTACCTTTGGTCATTATATCACTGTTGCCCTAGCGCTTTCTGTTCCTTCAGGTCTGGGCCAGAGAGGTCTCACCATCTCCTTCTG
>NW_011452213.1:0-519 GCF_000754665.1 Bison bison bison | reverse complement strand
TTGGCAATGTATTTCATGTACGTTACATTTCTATGTGTTATAGACCCAACAATACATTACATACATATTATTTTATCCAGTTGTTTTTTAAAATCAGTTTTAAAAAACATTGAGGAAAAAATAGGCATTTACAGCGTTTTTTATAATTAACTAATTACCTTTAGCAGTGTTCTTTGTGTGGATTCACACTGCTGTCTGGGGTTACTTGCCTTTAGCTTGAAGAACTTAAGTTAGCACTTCTTATATGGTGGGTCTGTTAGCAACAATTCTCTTAGTTTTTGTTTATATTGAAAAATCTTTACTTTGTCTTCATTTTTGAAAAACAATACCTCTATAAGTTTAACTGTTTATTTCTTCCGCCAGTTCAAACTGACTATTGAGTCGCTCTAGTAAAATTTTTATTTTAATTATCATATTTTTCAAATCCAGAGTTTCCATTTGGTTTCTTCTGCAATTCCTGTGTTTTTTAGGACACTCCTATTGATGCACACCGTCATCAGCACCCCCCACCACTTTGCT
>NW_011452212.1:0-519 GCF_000754665.1 Bison bison bison | reverse complement strand
TGACCACAGGGCATCCCAGTTACAGAACTGTTCCTCCTCATCTCTCTAACTGGGATGCCCTGTGGTCAGTCCTTGAATCTCTTTTCTAACTACACTCAACTCAGGTGATCTCATCTATACTGATAATTTCTAAATGTATACAACCTAGATCATCACCCTCCTCTGAACTATAGATTCATTTGTTCAGTTGCTGACTTGACATCTCAATTAGCATGTCTATTAGACAACTGAAAAATGTAGCCAGTCTGGAACGGAACTCTTGAATTCTACCCAGAAACCTGCTCTGCTCATAGTCTTCCCGTCTCTGAAAATGACAACTCCACCCTTCCTGTTGCTTAAGCCAAAAACTTTAGAGTCATCCTTGATGTCTCTCTTTTCACATTCCACATTCATCAGCAAACCCTGTTGGATCAAAACATACCTAGTTAGGGTCAGAGATACATTTTACACACAGAAATAAATAGAGGTATGTGTGGATACACAGATTAGTAAGCATACATATATTTCCTAGCTCTGTCC
>NW_011452211.1:0-519 GCF_000754665.1 Bison bison bison | reverse complement strand
CCCCCCCCCGCCACTCGGTTATCTGGATGTAAAACCGGCGCACCTTCTCAGGCAGTACATTTTAGATAAGCTCCATTTTCTTTTTTGCTTACACACTAACATCAGAAACTGTCATGTCTGTGTTACTTCGATTGTAACGAGAATCATTGTCTGAGGTCGTGCACTTTGTACACTCTTTAAAATAACTCTTGTCATTGGAGATTACCTAAGAGTAGGCATTTTTCTGATTTGGGTCACTCTGAGAATTAGACTGTAGCTCACAGTAACTGAGTCCTTGGAGGTCACTTGTTAGACCTGATACCTTTTTAAAAGAATCGATTATCAGGACCACAGCTTGACTGAAACCAATTGATGATGTATCAGTTTGTCCATTTTCAGAGGATCCTACATACTGAGATGGTTCTTGAAATCAGTGGGGCAATGATGAAGTGGTTAATCATTCGTTCTGTACCTTTACACATATATGAACTTATCATTAATCATCAGTGTCTGTGGGTGTGCTTGCATTTTTTGACTGGT
>NW_011452210.1:0-519 GCF_000754665.1 Bison bison bison | reverse complement strand
GCTGTAATATTCCACCTCTTCCTAGATCTTCTTCCCCTGACATCTTTTCCCTTCTTTTCCTCTATTCCTACGGCGGAACTCCCATTGTGTTCAGCACTAGGTCAGTCACACCATCTGCTTGATGAGTGCTTTAGGGGAGAGGGGTCATCTGCAGCCCTTCTATCTGCCTTCCATTCTGATGACTCCCTGCACGTGCTTGAGATGGACTAGGAATAACCCCATACCCCAAATGAGCCGTTCCAGGTGGCATCTGTATAACAGGGTGACTTACCATTCATGGTGAAATTCCACTGAGAACTGTAGAGGTGTGTATGGCAGAATGTTGTGACAGAGTGATGTGAACCGCTAACAGGCAGTTTGCTGCTCTTGAGCTTATTCAGGGAATCGTGCTACGATGAAAACACTGAAGGTTCACTCAAGTTATCACTTGTTTAATGTTAGGGAAGACATGGGTCTTTCTGGTGTCAGAAAAAGAAGCTTCTTAGAAGGTAGTAATGAGTAGTCTGGTGGATGTCTTTC
>NW_011452209.1:0-519 GCF_000754665.1 Bison bison bison | reverse complement strand
TTTAATGCCCTCCTGGAGACCTGGCTGCTGTTCCCAGGTGCTCCCCACTCCCCAGCTGAGCAGCACACCTAAGTATTCTGGGTGAGGTGAGAAAGGAGCGAGTCTTTTCTGTAGGTTCTCCCAAAGCTGGAGAGCAGATGCTCACTCACAGGCCCTCACTTTCCTCTGTGGAGAAATCGCAGGTCAAGAATGTTTCCCCTGGAGCCCAACTGTGTGCTTTGAGGGAAGGAGTGATGAAGGTAATGTGAAATTGTTCCCCTAACCCTCTTCAGTGTGTCTGATGTCAGACGGTGTGCTGGAACTTCTCTGCTGGATTTCTGAACTTCTCAAAGCTCCCTTGGAGTATGACTGTGAAAATTGGTGTTTTTGGTGAGGTGAAAAGATGGTAGAAGGTTTCTATTTTGCTATTTTGAGTTCAGTACTTTAAATCTTAATTCCTAAGTAATTACATAGAAAATTTGACTATTTTTGATTTATATTTCTGTTTATTTTGAATTTTAATCCATTGTAGAGATCATG
>NW_011452208.1:0-519 GCF_000754665.1 Bison bison bison | reverse complement strand
TGGTGTTGCTCCTTGGGGGCTGAACTGGGTTCCCTGTGTCTTACCTGTTTGTACCTAAAAACTCCACCAGGAAGTTTTTGAAAAGTTCTCCGGAGGGGCAGTCATGTTCACCTGGTCCAAGTGTAGAGGACAGTGTCGATTCAGTGCCAGACCAAGGGTCCCTGGGGAAGCACCAGCCCAGGCCTTGTGGTCACATTGGAGGGGAAGCGATGAGTCAAGGCCAAGAGATGAGAGGGAACCTCAGGAGAATGTGTGCTCCCAGCCACTCATCTCACAGGAGAAACCAAGGCCCCGGGAAAGGAAGTGACCCCTGCTGGTCACGGTGGAACCAGCACCAGGCTTCCTGTTTAAGACACCTTCCACCATAGGCTGCTGACGTGCTTGCCCCCGGGCAGCACCTCCCAAGTACACAGGGACGCCCTGAATACTTTGTGGCAGCTTTGCCATCCAGCGATGCCTTTTGAGGTTCCATTTCAGAATTATTATGCTGAGGAGACTGACTTCTAAGAGAGGGTATGC
>NW_011452207.1:0-519 GCF_000754665.1 Bison bison bison | reverse complement strand
CGTCTATGGCGTCGCACAGAGTCAGACACTACCGAAGTGACTTAGCAGCAGTAACAGCAGCAGCAGGCATTTTACATAAATTTTCTTTGATCTTTATAACAATGCTAAAACGTAAAAATTGTTTTCCAAATTCTATACATAGGATCAGAGAGGGTAAATAACTTTTTTAAAGTCACACAGACAGTAAGTGCTAGGGTTCAAATTCATATCTGTCTTTTATCAACATCTGTGTTTGTTCCATTTCTCCAAATTGGCTCACCACATTAAGCAAATTACTACATTAATCACATATTTAGTATTTAAGCTTCCTGGTATTTAATAAAATTATCAACTGCCAGTAATATCATTTAATTCTAATATAACAACTCATATATTTCAGCATCTGAAATGGACTTCCACAGAATTATTAGCAGCCACTTAAAGCAATGCATTTCAAAATATATACAAGATGGTTCATAATTCAAACTAATGATTTTCCATTATAAAACTATTATAGGCAATGAAAAAAAATCAACATTG
>NW_011452206.1:0-519 GCF_000754665.1 Bison bison bison | reverse complement strand
GTGAAGTCGCTCAGTCGTGTCTGACTCTTAGCGACCCCATGGACTGCAGCCTACCAGGCTCCTCCGTGGTGAACCATTGAGTCAGAGGACATGGTCCTTTTTTGAAATATATTTTTGGTCACACCAATATATTTCTGAATATGAAAAATAACTGTGGAAAATTATAATAACCTGTATTCTATCTACCAGAAGAGAGTCACTGCTAATATGTTTGCCTTTTTAATTGATATATAGACTTCTTATGTGCAAGCACAAACTCATATAAAAATGATATGAGGACTAAGAAATTACCTCTTATGCTAAAGTGTTATGGTGCTCCTCTTATTCTGGTTTCCAGACTCCCAGGGCTGGGGCATGTAGGGCAGTGGGAAATGAACATCCAGCCAGAAGGACAAGACTGGGAGCAGCATAAGTGGACCATGCTGGCTGTGTTTAAAGCAATCTGGAGAAGGCGATGGCACCCCACTCCAGTATTTTGCCTGGAAAATCCCATGAACGGAGCAGCCTGGTGGGCTGCAG
>NW_011452205.1:0-518 GCF_000754665.1 Bison bison bison | reverse complement strand
TGGAAGATTATGGAATATGATGTTGCATATGCTTTCAATCTATTGTCTTTTTGAATTCACCCACATATGGATTAAATGTATGTATTTGACTATGCAATTTCTCACACTTAGAAATACGTTAATACTCAAAAAAAAAAAAGAGAGAGAGAGAGAGAATTAAGGAAGTCTGAAAAATACATGGGAGCAGTCATGTCCGACTTTTTGCGATCCCATGGACTATACCCCATCTGGTCTCTCTGTCCATGGAATTCTTCAAGCAAGAATACTGGAGTGGGATGCCATGACCTTCTCCAGGGGATCTTCCTGACCCAGGGATAAACCTGGGTCTCCTGCACTGCAGGCAGATTCTTTACCATCTGAGCCACCTGGGAAGCCACACAAAAAAATATGGGTTAAATGTCATAGTTATTTTCTCTCGATACACAAATACACTTTGTTTTGTTTTTATCTGAAAGTCAGTGGGTAAAAATAGAGAATGACTGAATTAGAAAAAGCTATAAAAGGAATGCTTTTGGGCA
>NW_011452204.1:0-519 GCF_000754665.1 Bison bison bison | reverse complement strand
TCATCCTAGAAAATAAGAAAAGGCAAGTGGGCATGGCTTTTTCCCTTTGTGCCTTGGTTACTTTCTTAAACTTGGTTTTAGGAATTCCTCTCTTGGCTCTGGTCTCAGACTCACTGCACTTATCCTGGCAATGGAGGCCAAGGAACGCCCAGACTCTCTAAACTTCCCATCCTCCGCTTCATTCCGAACCTCTCTGCACTGGTCCTGGAAATACAGGGAAACATAAAACAATACTTGAAAGACCTCCTGGTCTTGCTCGCCCTTTCCATCAATCTTTCCTTTCCTCTACTTTTCACGGGAGATACGCTCTTGACCAGAGGACAATCCCACAGTTGTCTAACTCTATGAATGACATTATCACTGGCGAAAGACTGATTGAAGATGTCTTCTTTGTGATCTTGAAAAGCAAATAGAAAAGGCAGCACCATGCATGTGCACTATTGATTCACTGATGCTCAGAAGACCCTCTGGAGAAAATGGGAAAGGCATCAAGGAGAGACGCTAAAAGAGAGACTTTGA
>NW_011452203.1:0-519 GCF_000754665.1 Bison bison bison | reverse complement strand
AGTACAGTAATCTTTTATTTTTATTTTCTAGTTATGTTGACTGACAACTAGACCCTGCCCCAGTACAGGATTTAATTTAGGATCAGGCATTGAATTTAGTTGTCATGTCTCTTTATTCTCATTTAATCTGGGTCATTTCCACAGCCTTTGTCTTTTACAGTGTTGGTTTTGAGAAACATTATGTAAATGATGTGTCCTTTTCAAGGTATTCGATGTGGAGGCATGTGATCTCCATCTGCTTCTTCTTGATGATTATACTTTTGATCAGTAAAGGTTGTGTCATTTTTCCACTCTAGTTAGTGTTTTTTCCTTTGCAACTGATAAATAATGTGGAGAGATTTGGGGACCTTGCAAATACTGTGTTCCTTATCAAAATTCCCCCTTAGATTTAGTATTCATCAATAATTCTTGCCTTTATTCTGGTAGTTACAGGACGATGATACTCTATTTCCAGCACTCCTCTCACTTTTACCCTTTGTTATTTTACTGGAATCAAGCATCCTTTCTCCTTAGCTGTTT
>NW_011452202.1:0-519 GCF_000754665.1 Bison bison bison | reverse complement strand
TGTATGATACAATTTACAATGCTATAACTAGTGAATATAGCAAAAAAAAAAAAAATAGGCAGACTCAAAGATATAGAGAACCAACTATTAGTGGAGAGATAGAGGGAGGAGGTGAAATATAGGGGTAAGGAATTAGGATGTACAAGCTTTTAGGTAAAAAGTAAGCTATAAAATATATCAAACAATATGGAGAATGTAGCCATTATTTTATAGCTAACATAAATGAAGTATGACTTTTTCATAAGTGTGAATGACTATATTGTACACCAGTAACTCAAGTTATAATTAACTAAATAAATGTTTCTATTTATTAAGGTCCAGATGTTATTGCTGTTGGTGTTTAAATACCAGCAAAGAAATAATATAATAAAGTAGATATTGCATCTCTTATCAACCTCAGAGTTGTGGTTATCCTAAAAAAAAAATGGACAATTTAAAATATCTGTTGCTGGGCTTCACTGATGGCTCAGCGGTAAAGAATCTGCCTGCCAATACAGGAGACACCACTATGATTTCTGG
>NW_011452201.1:0-519 GCF_000754665.1 Bison bison bison | reverse complement strand
AATCCCAGGGACGGGGGAGCCTGGTGGGCTGCCGTCTATGGGGTCACACAAAGTCGGACACAACTGAAGCGACTTAGCAGCAGCAGCACACAACTCAAGCAAAAAGTCCTCTCAATAGAAATAATAACTGAAATAAACTGAAACACACACACATTTTTTAGTTCAGTGTCACCTCTTGGGAAAAATCCAATTATCTGTTTTGGATGGCATGAAGTGAGACATTATTTTGTGTCTTTAAAGTTATACATATGTTTCAAAGGGGAGCCCCTAGCTCTAGTACGTCAAAATGTGGGCAAGTTGTGTTTACACCACCCTTGCCCTTTACTTAAAGTGATAAAGTCTGTCTGAGTTGTTCCACATGGAAATCATAACGTAACCTCTATGGACATCCCCTAAAAGCTTTTGCTCATCTTCTCTCTCCCTTGTATAAGGCTGTGACAATGAATGGTAAGCAAGACACTGAAAAAGTGACAATTGTGATGGCGAGGAGAAGCGGAAAAAATGTAAACTTTTTTTTTT
>NW_011452200.1:0-519 GCF_000754665.1 Bison bison bison | reverse complement strand
TTCCCTCACTTTAATTAGGACTAACACATCAAGAAGAGAAATTCTGTTGGAAATATGTACCACAGCCACGTTTATCCCAAAGACACAGGAAGCTTGAAAACAAAAATCAAAGCTACTCAGAATTCTCCTGAGAAAATGAACAATGAGAAGCACCAGCAAAATGAGTCTCAAGTTCCCTGGGAGGCCGTTGACCCTGCTGAAAGTCGATGTCTAGGGGCTCTGGCAAAAGAGGAGCCCCGGCCCGGCTAGCCCATCTTCTAAGTCTCTTTCAGCGCCCTCTTCAAGTCTGGGCACCATCTGCCTGTGCGGCAATCATTTGTATCACCGGATGTTAAATTCTCCAAGGCTTGCCTTTATGTATCTCAGGACGCACCACCCCACCCCACCTCCGCCGGCCCCCTCAGTATGCGGTACTCAGTACCTGGTACCTCAACAAATAATTGTCAAATGAATGACTGTCGACACACTTTAAACTTTGGATTTGAGGAGTGCTGACATAAGAGAGAAGTTGCAGCTACC
>NW_011452199.1:0-519 GCF_000754665.1 Bison bison bison | reverse complement strand
GAGTGAATTCCGGGAGTTGGTGATGGACAGGGAGGCCTTGCATGCTGCGATTCCTGGGGTCGCAAAGAGTCGGACACGACTGAGCGACTGATCTGATCTGATCTGATATTTTAAATTGAGAGATAATTGCTTTGCAATGTCGTGTTCATTTCTGCTGTATAACAAGGTGAATCAGCTATGTGTGTACACATATCTCCTCCTTCTTGAGCCTCCCTCCCACGTCCCCCATCTCACCCTTGCAGGTCATCACAGAGCACCAAGCTGAACTCCTTGTGTTGCACAGCAGCTCCCCACTAGCTACCTGTTTTGCACATGGTAGTGTGTGTGGGTGTCTGTGTGTGTGTATGTCAATGCTACTCTCTCAATTCATCCTGCCTTCTCCTTCCCTTGTTGTGTCCACAAGTCCTTTCTCTGTGTCTGTGTCTCTATTACATTTTAGACTATTTTTCATAGCTCACAATCCACCCTTGAAGTATTCGGATTTAGTCTTAGTCTTTTTTTTTTTTTTTAAGATTACAT
>NW_011452198.1:0-520 GCF_000754665.1 Bison bison bison | reverse complement strand
TTTGACAGAGGAGGAAACTGAGGCTCACAGGATGAGACCTGCCCAGGGCCACACAGGTGTGGGACTTGCAGGTGCCTGGCCCCACAGCTCTTCCCCACCCCACCCCGCACCCACACCTTATTCTCCGTGGCTTGCTTCTCCTTCTCGGCCTTGGCCAGCGTCAGCTCCAGGTCGTCAATGTCCTTCTTGAGCTCTGTGCACTCGTCCTCCAGCTTGCGGCGGCGGGCAGCCAGGTCTGCGTTCACTTCCTCCTCGTCCTCTAGCCGCTCGCTCAGCTCCTTCACCTTTGCCTCCAGCTGCACCTTGGACTTGATGAGCAAGTGGCAGCGCTCCTCAGCATCCGCCAGGTTTTCCTGCTCCTGGAGGGGGACATGGGAATGGCGCAGAGTCAGGACAGCCAAGGGTCCTGCTCCTGGAGGGGGACACGGGAATGGCGCAAAGTCAGGACAGCCGAGGGTCCTGCTCCTGGAGGGGGACACGGGAATGGCGCAGAGTCAGGACAGCCGAGGGACCCCAGGCC
>NW_011452197.1:0-520 GCF_000754665.1 Bison bison bison | reverse complement strand
TCAGATTCTGTTTGGCACAGCTCCATTCAGTGTGACTGGCCTTTCAACTCTGTATTATTGTGGTAGAATATGCATAAACTTGTACTAAGTGATTCCTTTCCTCCTTCCTTGGGATTTTTTTTTTCTTTTTTAATAATATGCTAATTGAATAAAGTGAAACTTAGACATTTACAAAGAGTCAAATATCTGTCATCACTTTCTTTTCCAACCCCATTTTTCTCTCAGTGCCTAGCCTCATGTTTTTTTCTGTATTTCTTGATTTGTGTGTTCCCAGAAGAAAAAAGAAGATGAATTGGATGGCAAAAGGAGAAAGGAGGGTATGAACCTGGTGATCCCATTTGTTCCCTCAGCTGATAACTCCAATCTCTCTGCGGATGGGGACGACTCCTTCATCAGCGTGGACTCAGCCATGCCCAGCCCTTTCAGTGAGGTGAGGCTCCTTTTATTTTATTTTATTTTATTTTATTTTATTTTATTTTATTTTGATGCCTTCATCGCAGCAGTGAGGGCTGTGTCCTTA
>NW_011452196.1:0-520 GCF_000754665.1 Bison bison bison | reverse complement strand
TAGCACACAAGAAGAAATTCAAGGAATCGATGGCACCAAAAAAAGTTAAGAAGTGCTTGAGGGAAAGAGGCTGCAATAGCTACACAGTGCAGACAGTCGGTTCTTCAGTTGTAAACTCAAGAATTTGCTCCTGTTGCCGAAAGGAGAGCTAGTGAGAACTACTGAGCTCTCTAATGACATGGTATAGCAGAGTTTTGTGAGTTTAAAGAGTGTAGTGAAAAAACAATGGATTGGATTGGTCAGATTAAGCCCAGTTGGGAAGCCTCAGTTATCTCCTAGATGTTAGGCACTACAAATGCCTAAACTAAGATGATGCTATTGCAGTGAAAAGGAAAAAAAGAATGAGCTTTTCTCCTTCTCTTTCCTGAGAACAAAGAAGATAAAGAGAACCGTGAGCAGGCCTGAACATACCGTTTTTTACTTGAACTGCTTCTAATTCTGCATGTCTGTAACTAAGCTTGCTTTCCTGCCTCCTAACTCTGTATGTCTGTAACTAAATTTGCTTTTCTGTCCCCTAAGT
>NW_011452195.1:0-520 GCF_000754665.1 Bison bison bison | reverse complement strand
GCAGCAGGATCAGAAGTCCTTGCAAATTTTGCTTGTGATTTTTCTAAGAACACTCTGAAGCCCAGGTTTGTCATCACTGCCTGGCTCCATGTAGGGTCGCTGTTGGCAACACCAGGTCAATTTTCTGTGTTTTCTCCCTTAGGGCATTTCTCTCAATCTTTTATATATATATACTTTTTTTAAGGGGATTTTATTTTTATTTTTACAAGCTAAAATATTTTTGAAATATATTGTTAAAGGTGTTGGATGTAATGCTTTGAATCTGGTTGTATATATTTTTGTCTGTATACTTTGTGTATGTGTGTGTATTTGTAACTATCAAAAAATGATTAAAAACAAAAACAACAAAAAACAAAACTTAAAAAGGAGGCTTTGGTTTTGATCATACTGACCATCGTTTTAGGTAATTTGTGGATTCCTAATGTTCCCAGTGGTCATGTATGGATGTGAGAGTTGGACTGTGAAGAAAGCTGAGCACCGAAGAATTGATGCTTTTGAACTTTGGTGTTGGATAAGACTC
>NW_011452194.1:0-520 GCF_000754665.1 Bison bison bison | reverse complement strand
CCTTAATACTTGCTTTTGGCGGGGTGGGGCGGGGGCGGGGCAGCGGTGGTCTTCTGTTAAAACACTCTCTCCTCTATTGCTGCCATTGCTTCTCATTCTCTTTCTTTAGCCTATGGTCTTCCAGGCCACTTTCTCACTCCTTTAATAGTCACTATTTCTGGGACTTCTCTGATGGTCCAGTGGTTAAGACTCTGCACTTCCAATGCAGGGGATGCAGGTTGGATCCCTGGTTGGGGAACTAAGATCCCACATGCCAAGTGGAGTAGTCACCAAACAAAGAAAAAAGTCATCATTTCCCAACGTGTCTTTGGTCTACTTCTTGGTTATTTGCCAATTTATATCGAGAATGTTCTTCCTAAGTTTCAGAGATATATTGAAAAATTCTTAGTACAGATTCATCTGAGTATCTCATAGGTACCTGAAAACCAACAAATTTCATTGTTTATTCAGACATTTACTTTTTTTTTTTTAATTTTATTTTATTTTTAAACTTTACATAATTGTATTAGTTTTGCCAAAT
>NW_011452193.1:0-520 GCF_000754665.1 Bison bison bison | reverse complement strand
TTTAGGTAGAATTTTTAAGGGGTTTTTATATATATATATATATATATATATATATATGTAAATCTCATCTGCAACTTAAGACAGTTTGATTCTTCCTTTCTGACTTGACTGTGTTTTATTTCTTTTTCTTGCCTTATTACCCTGGCCTAGTACTTTCTATACCATGTTGAATATAAGTGGCAAGAGTGGGCTTTCTTGTCTTGTTCCTGATCTTAGAGATTGATGAAATAGTGATATTAGCTGTGGGCTGTCCCTTATGGCCTGTGTTATGTTAAGGTGCATTCTCTGCATACCTTTCCTAAGAATTTTTCTCATGAATGGATATTGAATTTTGTTCATGCTTTTTCTGGATTTATTGAGATGACCATATGATTTTTACCCATCATTTTTGTCATTGTGGTATATCTGCAGATGTCGAAACTGCTGGTGAAAATTTCTAGACAACCTACAACCTAAGTTACCTGTGAATCATCATTCTCCTCTTTTTTAATGCAGGTTCCTTCTTTATTTGTTTAAGCTT
>NW_011452192.1:0-520 GCF_000754665.1 Bison bison bison | reverse complement strand
CCTTCTCCAGGGAATCTTCTTGACCCAGGGATCAAATCCAGGTCTCCCGCATTGGAGACAGTTCCTGTCTGAGTCACCAGGGAAGCCGCAATTGGCATGCGTGTATCTTTTCAAATTGTGATTTCCTCCAAATTTTTGCCCGAGTGGGATTGCTGGATAATATGGTAGTGCTATTTTTTTGTTTTTTTAGGGACTATTTTTTTGGTCATGCTGCACAGCTTGTGGGATCTTAGTTCCCCAACCAGGGACTGAACCCAGGCTCTTGGCAGTGAAAGCTGGAATCCTAACCACTAGGCCACCAGGGCACTTCCCAAAAGCCTTTAAGTTTAATTAGGTCAAATTAATAATAATAAATAAACATTTGTTTATTTGTGTTTTTATCTTCATTACTTTAAGGGGTGGTTCAAAGAAGATATTGTGGCTATGCTATGCTATGCTAAGTCACTTCAGTTGTGTCCAACTCTGTGTGACCCCATAGATGGCAGCCCACCAGGCTCCCCCGTCCCTGGGATTTTCCAGG
>NW_011452191.1:0-520 GCF_000754665.1 Bison bison bison | reverse complement strand
TTGTATGAAGAATAGGCAAATTCATAGAGACATAAAGTAAATTAAAACTTATCAGGACCTATGGGGAGAGAGGAAAGCAGTTATTGTTTAATATTGACAGAGCTTCTGTTTAGGGTGATGAACAAGTTTTGGAAATAGAAGGTGATGATAGTTGCATAACATTGTGGATATACTTAATGCCAATGAAATATGCATTTTTAAAATGGTTTAAATGGCAAATTTCTTGCTTATGTATTTTGCAATAAAAAGATTCAGGTAGTGTGGTTCTTCCCCCTTTATTCTTTTACAAAAAATGATCTCTCTCATTTAATGTTAATTTTAGAATTAGATTATCTACAAAGAATCTTTCTGGGATTTTGATAGGATTTTCATTAAATCTATGGATTAATTTGAAGAGAATTGATATATTCACTATGAAGATGAATACAGTATGTCCATTTATTTAGGTTTGTCTTTGATTCACTTCATTAGTATTTTGTAGTACAGAATCTGTGCTAGCTTTGCTAGATCTATTTAGTTA
>NW_011452190.1:0-520 GCF_000754665.1 Bison bison bison | reverse complement strand
CTACTGATTTCCTTCCCATTTAGGTCTCCACAGAGCAATGAGTAGAGTTCCCTCTTTCAATCATAGTTTTAAAGTCTCTCTTCTTATTTAATTTCTTAAAACTAGTACTGTAATTAAGTTTATCTTATTTGTATTCAGCTTCTTTGGACACTGTCTTATGTGTCCTCAGTTTCTGACTAGACTCTGTCACTATCATTTATGATTCTTAGATTGAAACATCTAATAGCACATTCTCAGAAACATGTGTGGCAAGAAGTGGATTTAAGAAATACTAGGCACCTAGGATTTGTGAAAGTGCTTGGTGTCTCCACTTAAGATGACTAAAAGCAAAAAGTAATCATTAGATTGCCTATCACCTCTTAATTCCTTGGTCCTTGGAGGGTTTTATCTTGTTTCTTCCCCTATATGGTATTTCTTTGCCATCTCATATTGTCCTGCATTCTGTATGTGATCTTTGTTTTGAAGGGTGCAGCCACCTAGTTAATCTTCCTTCTGATATCTGCACCTTGGTGGGTGAGGT
>NW_011452189.1:0-520 GCF_000754665.1 Bison bison bison | reverse complement strand
GGGGGGGGGGTCAGCATTCACATGGAAAATTCTAAATAATGCTTTCTCCCAGATAGTCAAAACAACCTAACACTGAAGTCTTACTTCTAGAATACATTCATGCTGCCAAAAATTCTGAAGGCTTGAATTTTCAATCCTGGGGTATTTGGCTTTGTGCAAAGAGCTAGTAGAACTGGAGGAGGGCCAAGAAGAGGCCAGAGCTCCCTGAACCACTGTATTGACTTTCTTCCTTCTGGTACATCCTCTGTCCTGGTGGACTCCGCTAAGCTCTTCCAAACCAGTGAGTGATAAAGAGGGCTTTCTTTATTCAAGACATCGTGAGCCTGAAAATCAATTAGTATGGTATGCCTTAAGGTTCTAGACTTCTGAAAAGAAAGACTAAAAAAGCTGCATAAAATAGGAAAGCAGTAGTTCATACCATTTTAACGTAAATGGTTTCAAGATGAGATGGCTCGATGGCCTCACTGACTCGATGGATGTGAGTCGGAGTGAACTCTGGGAGTTGGTGATGGACAGGGAG
>NW_011452188.1:0-520 GCF_000754665.1 Bison bison bison | reverse complement strand
CATGGGTAAAAATATTTCTCTTGAAGTCTAGTGCTCCTTCCACCTCATCCAATATTCCCTTTGTTAAGATCATGCTCAGCATAGAGAGATCATCCATATTATTGACTATCCTCCTCCTACCCTGTCCATGTGGAAACTGCAGTCTATAAGTTATTCAATTTGTGGCTGACTTTCACCAGTTTGTTCCAAGTGATTTAGAAAAACAATAATGCACTGTCATAAATATAGCATGCCCTCAATTTGACTTCCTCAAATGTGCTCAAAGCAAAGCTCATTTGTTTCATCTTGTAATAATGATTACAACACCTATAATAATAATACTCTCATTTGAATGCTTTCTGTATTGATTTTTTAAGTGCCCTCTAGTGTGATCTGGTTCTTTTAACGTCTCACCACAGCACTGCACATAGATATTATTATTGTGATTTTAGGCATAGAAAATTGAGGCTTAGTGGGGTTCAGAAGACAAGTGAAGGAGCCTAAACCTAAACTTTTAGTTTTATATGGCTTTAAAGCTTAT
>NW_011452187.1:0-520 GCF_000754665.1 Bison bison bison | reverse complement strand
GGATGGTGCTCAGCCGAGTGGGGACCTTCGCCGCCCCTTGGACACACACACACACACACACACACACCGGCCGGCCCCACTTGGAAAGACACACAGCAAGATGTGGAGGATGGTGCTCAGAGTGGGGACCTTCGCTGCCCTTGGACACACGCAGACACACACACACAGACACACAAAGACACACAGATACACACACAATGACACACACACACACACCAGCTGGCCCGCTTGGAAAGACAGCAAGATGTGGGGGATGGTGCTCAGCCGAGTGGGGACCTTCGCCGCCCCTTGGACACACACACACACACACACACACACCGGCCGGCCCCACTTGGAAAGACACACAGCAAGATGTGGAGGATGGTGCTCAGAGTGGGGACCTTCGCTGCCCTTGGACACACGCAGACACACACACACAGACACACAAAGACACACAGATACACACACAATGACACACACACACACACCAGCTGGCCCGCTTGGAAAGACAGCAAGATGTGGGGGATGGTGCTCAGCCGAG
>NW_011452186.1:0-520 GCF_000754665.1 Bison bison bison | reverse complement strand
TGACATTTTGATTTCAGTTGTTTGACTAAGGATGAATAGAATGCTAGATTTTTAATTAAAAAACAGGTATGCAACAAACAAGAAAGGTGTACTGTACAGCATAGGGAACTTTATTTAATGCCTCATAATAACCTATAATAGCAAAACATTTCAAAAATAATATGTGTGTGTATGTACACCTGCATCAATCGCTCTGCACCTAAAACCCTGTAAGTCACCCGCACCTCAATAATATACATAATAAGAAACAGTAAGGAACTTTTTAAAAAGAATGCGACCATCACCTACTGGCAGCGTGATTCATATAAGTTTCAGCAGCATTTCTGCCTCATATTCAACTTCCAAGAATGGGTTTTGTAAGTCTCCCCATCTCCAGGACTGCGACCAGGACTGAAGGAAGGAAGTGTATGCCTTGTTTTTAGAACAGGAGGTCATCATGAGATGAAGTCAGGGCCCATCCTCTGAGGGTCCCAGGAGCCTGATGGTGTTGGAAATGGAGCCTCAGAGAATATCCTGGGGA
>NW_011452185.1:0-520 GCF_000754665.1 Bison bison bison | reverse complement strand
TTAGTTTCTTACTTAAAATACGAATGTTGATAGAGCTGTGTGTGTGCGTGTGTGCGTGTGTGTGTGTGTGTATTAATAGGCGTGACTGTTAAGAGCAGCTTTAAATTTACAGAAACATTGAGAAGATAGTACAGGGAATTCCCATACGGGGGGCACCCGGTTTCATCTATCGGTTAACATCTTAAAATTTGTATAGCACGTTTGTTAAGTTAATGAACCAATATTGCTATATTATTCTTAACTAAAGCAATCATTCAGTTTTCCATAATTTTTATCCAATGTCCTTTTTTTCTGTTCCAGGATACAGCGTTACATTTAGTCTTCATGTCTCCATAGGTGCCTCCTGGCTTTGACAATTTCTCATACTTTGCTCATTTTAGATGACCTTGACAGTGTTGAGGGTTACTGTCATTTTGTAGAACGTTCCACTGTTGGAAATTACACACACACACACACACACACACACACACACACACACACACACACACACATATTGCTGTTCAGTTGCTCAGTTGTGTCC
>NW_011452184.1:0-520 GCF_000754665.1 Bison bison bison | reverse complement strand
GTATACGCACACACACACACACACACACACACACACACACGTCTCGCATCTCATTGAGATTTAGGGGCTGTAGCAGATCGCTATTTATATTTATTTCTGTGTCTTTTTCCACCACCTTCTGCTTATTCCACAGTTCTTTGTTATGTTTGAAGGCTTGATTTCTTTTAATGCAATTCACATTACTGTGAGCGTGCTTGCACACAGATATGATGGGGTGGGAACCCTTGGGGGAGAGATAGTCCTGCATGTAACAGTACAAGGAGCTCTGTTGGTCAAAAACTCCCAAAGGGAAGTGGAAAGGTGTTCCCAAACTAACTTGAAGAGTGTTACTCCCCTCCCCCAAATCATAATGCCTTACTCCGGGAAGAATGAAAGCAGGGGCCACAGAAGGAGATCACATTACAGTTCAACTTGGCTTAATTATGCTCTGGATTGATTTAAACCGGAGCCAGCTCAAAGCAGACCCACATTAGCGCAAATCCTTTGCAAATCTTGGGAAAAGCAGTTGGCCCGGCTGGGG
>NW_011452183.1:0-520 GCF_000754665.1 Bison bison bison | reverse complement strand
TAGAGGACCTCTCTGAAATGACTTCTGAGTTTATATGTTTTCATTTATAAAATATGTGCTGCTGCTGCTAAGTCACTTCAGTCGTGTCTGACTCTGTGCGCTATGGTACAGGAATTTTCTATCAGTTTGGCAATATCTGTGAACAAAGATCCCCTACATCACTACCTTCCAGTTGAGGGTAAAGAGGGAGTGAGAACAAAAATTGATTAATAAACATAATAAATAATGTGATAGAACATGACGTGTGCTTAGGGGAAAAATGATGCCGAGAGGAAGCTTGAAAGAGCTGGTGGCAAGTTGTTATTTGAATAGGTGGTCAGAAATCTTGTTGAGGAGGCAGTATTTGATCAAATATTTGAAAAGGTGAAGATACCTGCTAAAGGATTATTTGGGGTAAGAGTAATCCAGGCTGAAGAAATATCTATTTAAAATTTGGGGATGGTTTGCTTAGGGATTTTCAGAAAAAAACAAGAAAACCAGTTACAACCAGAGCAGAGCTGGGGAGGAGAAGAGAATTAGG
>NW_011452182.1:0-520 GCF_000754665.1 Bison bison bison | reverse complement strand
CTCAGATATGTAGATGATACGACTCCAATGGCAGAAAGTGAAAAGGAACAAAAAAGCCTCTTGATCAGAGTGAAAGAGGAGAGTGAAGAAGCTGACTTGAAACTCAACACTCAAAAAACTAAGATCATGGCATCCAGTCCTATAACTTCATGGCAGATAGGAGGGGGTGGGGAAGTGGGAGTAGGGACATATTTTATTTTCTTGTGTTCGTTACTCTGTTGTGTCCAACTCTTTGTGACCCCATGGACTGTAGCCCACCAGGCTCCTCTGTCCATGAAATTTTCTAGGCAAGAATACTGGAGTGGGTCGCCATTGCCTTCTCCAGGTGACTTTTCTGACCCAAGGATCGAACCTGGGTCTTCTGCATTGCAGGCAGCTTCCTTACCATCTGAGCCACCTTTATTTTCTTAGGCTCCAAAATCACTGTGGACAGTGACTGCAGCCATGTAATTAAAAGACGCTTGCTCCCTGGAAGGAAAGCTATGACAAACCTAGACAGTGCATTAAAAAGCAGAGATAT
>NW_011452181.1:0-520 GCF_000754665.1 Bison bison bison | reverse complement strand
TCCCTCCTTATATATGGGAAAGCAAGAAAAGGTTGCAACAGTTTGATTTCCTTGACATGCTGCAGATGGAACACAGGACTAGAGTCGAAGGATCTTAGATGATTCCCATCACCCTGCCTGTAGCTGACTGCTTTCCATCTCCAAACATATCTCTTTTTTTCCACTAAAATGAGCCAAAGAAATGTAGCTGGAACTCTGATAATTTTTATATTTTTTTGTAACTCAGTTGTTTAGACAAAGATGAACAGATTAAAGCAAAACAAGTTAAAAGTAATTTCTTCTTTGCAAATGCCAAACTTCACCTTTATGTGCCTTGAAATTCCTTGGCAAAACACTGAATTCTGGGGAATCTGAGTTTATTTGAGGAATGTTAGGAGGAAGCAGGCTACCTACCCTCCCAGCTCATTGTTAGATTTAGCCATGAGAGGGTTTGCTCTGATTTGCTTGAGGTGCTGTAACGATGAGACGCTGTAACGATGAGACACAGTGATGGTTTGAAACCCTCCCTTGTCTACCTGCT
>NW_011452180.1:0-520 GCF_000754665.1 Bison bison bison | reverse complement strand
CTATGGAGAGGAGTTGAAGGGTGAGGGCTGCCCAGACAGGACTGTGGCCTTTGGTAGAGAGACACAGCAAATCCACTGCTTCCAGCGAGAAAGTAATCAGGAAAATACACACCCCAAACCCACTCTCTTTCTGCCTTTGATTTCCTTCCCCATTGGTCAAACTCAGGAGTAGAGCTTGCATCCCCCAGTAGGAACCCCAGTGGAATTAGGGTGAGTATAGAATAGGAATAGGAAATAGAGCTGTGCATGTAAAATAGGAGACAGAGGGAAAATTTATGCATGGGATGGAAAGTCAAAATGAAAGAAAAACCACGGTGAGGATCAGGGCAGGAACAAGGAAAGTGGGGTGGGAACAGTATATACTGTGGCTGCCTGTGGAGTGTCAGGATGTTCTCTGAGGGGTAGAACCCAGGGGCAGTTGGGCTTTGAGCAGAAGTGACCTAAAAACTATTCTGCTGTTTCCTCACTTCTGTTTGGAGCATTGTCCTAGGCCAGAGGTGAGGAAACAGCAGAATAGTTT
>NW_011452179.1:0-520 GCF_000754665.1 Bison bison bison | reverse complement strand
TGGGATCTCACTCGTGTGATGTCCTTGCAGGTGATGTACAAGAAAGACTATGAGAAAAGCAAAGGGAAGATGATTGGAGCTCTCAGTATTAATGATGACCCCAAGATGCTGCACTCATTGAAGACGGCCAAAAACCAGAGTGATGTGAGTGCTTTTCTCAATCTGTCTTATTTTTAGTATTGTGTCCCAGGTAATATGGCCAAGGATAGAGATGTAAAAGGATTGCATCAGGTTCATAACAACAAACTGCTGAGCAGAACTTTAAAAGTAGAATGATTCCCCAAGTTTTTGTGCCTCTCATGTTTCAGGAGATAAATTATTTGTACTTGATTACCATTTCACTTTGAAAGACTTATGTGCTCATATTTAGTAGAATATTGAGTATAATTTTTAGCATCATTTGGAAAACATTAAGATATTTTCATATTTTCTAATTGAAGAGTAACTTCTAAAATTAAGTTTCAAAAAGTGGCCTAATTTTGAAAGAAAAATCATGAGTCAGAGATAAAAATCTTAGTAT
>NW_011452178.1:0-520 GCF_000754665.1 Bison bison bison | reverse complement strand
TCCGGGGGACGCTGCCAGGTTGGCCCTGCCTCAGTCTTGGCAGGTGCAGAGCCGCTCTGGAAGGAAGCTGGTCTTTCTGGAACATGCCCCAGGGGTGGGACGCCCAGGCAAACTCTCCTGCTGCCTAAAACGGCCTGGTGCAATGTTTCCTTCCCTTTGTCTTCCATCAAGGGTTTAAAGCCACAAAATGGCCAGCATAGAGCTCTGGCTGTCGTTTGGACTGTTGGAGAAACCACCTGCCCATGTGTTCCTCTCCAGCCTGTGCCCTACGGGGTACCCGCAGATAGGTCCACAGCTGTAGCGGCGTCTTGCCAGGGCAGGGCTTGGCTGTGGAGGGCCTGCCAGCTCACTGCTTGCTTGGATCCAGGTCTCACATCCTGTCCCAGTGTTTGGGGGAAAGTTCTGAGAGAAAAAGAGGGAATGTCTGAGGCTTTAGCAGTGGTTAAGAGCACATGCCTTAGGACCAGCTGGGACTCCAGAGCCACCCGTGCCAGCTGTGTGGCTTGGGGCAGCTTCTTAC
>NW_011452177.1:0-520 GCF_000754665.1 Bison bison bison | reverse complement strand
TTATGAAATTAAGCTAATCATGAAAATCCCATTGCCTTATGTCAGAACCTCACTTTAGCATCCTCTCACTGATGAGACCTAAGACATCATTCTGGCAAATGCACTAGAGTATTCCCTTGATGAAAAGACAGAATCTGTAGAGGAAATCAGAAATCTGTGGTCCCACTCCATTCTTTTTTTCCTTAATTATTATGGCTTTGAGGCGCAGCAACCATCCTTACCAGGACTGAAAAGCCAGTGTGCTGGAGATGGCAGAGTAGGAAACAGAATGATATGTTTTATATCACTGGCTTCTTGATAAGATCACTGAGCTTTGGTTCCAAATCTGGTATTGCCTACCTTTTGTTTTATTTTGTGATTAATTATGTTTATTTTAAATTTATCTTTTATCTAACAACTAAATATTTTTATTTGTAAAATCATTAATGTTTTTAGAGTCAATTTTATTCTAATCTGTTCATTACATTTGAATAACCTACTCTGGACTCCCAGGTCTGGGCTGGGTATCACTCCTACATGA
>NW_011452176.1:0-520 GCF_000754665.1 Bison bison bison | reverse complement strand
TTGATTTTTTAATAAAATTTAGGCATTGTCTTACTGACCTTAGAAAAACCAATTCTACATACATCAACTGTGTTCCTAAAAATATATCAGTTCCTCTCTCCTATGTTTGTAAGTGTGATTCTAAGATGATAGCTCGTGGTTGACAGAAGCCCACACCCTGTCTGGTGTTTGGCTTTCTCCTTTTCTGGGACCACAGGTTGGCCCTGGCTTCCATGTGAGGCATGATTACCCTCTGCCCACAGGGCTTTCTGCTGGCAAAATAGCTGTTTGCATTCAGTGAGCCAAAGTCAGATTGTCTAACAATTATGGGCAGCTCCATAAAGAGAAGCTAAAAGATTTATATTCAAATTGAAAATGCCCATGTAACTGAGTTGCTTTCTGGCTAATTATAAACAAAGTATTCATATACTTCTTAAGAAAATGTGCCATGAAATAAAAGATTGACTAAAATAGTCAATCTTTTATTTCATGGCACATTTTCTTAAGAAGCATATGTGCAGACATTTTTTTTTCTTTATGT
>NW_011452175.1:0-520 GCF_000754665.1 Bison bison bison | reverse complement strand
TTTCTTATCTCTCCTTGCTATTCTTTGGAACTCTGCATTCAGATGGGTGTATCTTTTCTTTTCTCCTTTGCCTTTAGCTTCTCTTCTCTTCTCAGCTATTTGTAAGACCTCCTCAGACAACCATTTTGCCTTTTTGCGTTTCTTTTTTTTGGGAATGATCTTGATCACTGCCTTCTTGATCACTGTATAATGTCATGAACCTCTCTCCATAGTTCTTCAGGCACTCTATCAGATCTAATTCCTTGAATCTATTTGTTACTTCCAGTGTATAATCATAAGGGACTTGATTTAGGTCATACCTGAATCGTCTAGTGATTTTCTCTGCTTTCTTCAATTTAAGTCTGAATTTGGCAATAAGGAATTCACGATTTGAGCCACAGTCAGCTCCTCATCTTGTATATATATTCAGTTCAGTCACTCAGTCGTGTCCGACTCTTTGTGACCCCATGAATCACAGCACGCCAGTCCTCCCTGTCCATCACCAACTCTTGGAATTCACTCAAACTCATGTCCATCGCTG
>NW_011452174.1:0-520 GCF_000754665.1 Bison bison bison | reverse complement strand
GTGAAATTAGGCCTATCTGTGAAAATTTTAGAGTCAGTTTCTATGGCTCCAGAACTGAACACACTAACGCTCCCAAAGTCCATTTTTCAAAACCTCTAGTGAAAGGGAGCATACTTACTGTAATGTTGGACAGATTATCTAAATCCTGTGGGACCTTCTAGCTCCACCCCAAATACCCTCTTATTTCTATGCATCTATTGCAACCTGTACTTGATCCCTTCTCTTTACAAGCACTATGTAAATATAATTTAATTTAGAATGCTTTCCTGTTTTTAGCAAAGAAATTTAATTGTGAATTCCTTAGTAAAGCTCACCTTACACATAGTGTTCCCTTAGTACACCTAAAGCATAATTATATTTTCACAATTTTGATTTACATGCCACTATTCTCACACAGTAAAGCATCTGTCTGCAATGCAGGAGACCCGGGTTTGATCCCTGGGTTGGGAAGGTCCCCTGGAGAAGGAAATGGCACCCCACTCCAGTATTCTTGCCTGGAAAATCCCATGGATGGCGGAGC
>NW_011452173.1:0-520 GCF_000754665.1 Bison bison bison | reverse complement strand
GTAATTAGCCCCAATTAAAATAAATAAATTTATATTAAAAATAGTCAATTAAAGAAAGAAATCAAGTATAAGAAATTCTAAAAGATTCTCTTCAGATAGGAGAAAAGTAATACCCAAAATAAATGTGGATGTATCAAAGGAATTAATAATTATATAAATGGTACCTTATGTGTGTAAATATAAAATATGTGTGCATATTTATTTTTATTTTTAATTAAGGTTTCCTTTCAAGAATGTTTTGGAAAAAAGTATTCATAGGATATCATTTAAAAACTGCCTTATGATACCTTGAAAATTATAAATCATTCTTGAGAGTTTTGTAAACCATACAATATCTAACCTATTACCTGGCACATCATATGTTTCACTGATGTTAGTTCTAAATTACTTATCATTATTTTTAAGAATTGAAAAATATAACACACTAGCAACTGCAGCCATGAAATTAAAGGACGCTTACTCCTTGGCAGGAAAGTTATGACCAACCTAGATAGCATATTCAAAAGCAGAGACATTACTT
>NW_011452172.1:0-520 GCF_000754665.1 Bison bison bison | reverse complement strand
GCCTTAGGATAGAATCAGCCCTAGAAACTGGCTGGTGTGTGTATGTGTGTGTGTGTGTGTGTGTGTGTGAGATAGGCACACCTACAAAGATGAAGAATACACATTTGGGGCATAGACAGCAATCCTAGGTAGGTGGGATAAACCATCATCCAAGGTTAGAACCTGGGGGAAGAACTCATGGGCAATATCAGAAGTCATATTTGGCAGGAGGTTTGGGAAACAGGTTGCAAAAGAGACCCTGACTCCCACTAGATCTGGAACCAGCCACAGCCGCCTTACATAAGCATCCAGCACCAACAGGGCAAAGATGGATTGTGTTTAGGAGGAAACCACTAAAACTCCTAGAAAGGTGATTATGAATTTAAATTAAATTCAGGAATAACTATACATAGTACTTATAAGACGTTGCTGTATGTAATGTCCCTATAGTTTAATTGCTATTGCTAAGTCACTTCAGTTGTGTCCGACTCTGTGTGACCCCACAGATGGCAGCCCACCAGGCTTCCCCGTCCCTGGGATT
>NW_011452171.1:0-520 GCF_000754665.1 Bison bison bison | reverse complement strand
CGGCTACAGTCCATGGGGTCACAAAGAGTCAGACACGACTGAGCAACTAAAAAACAACAACAAGTCAGCAGATGAAATGGAACTCAGATAACTAGGGCCAAACCTAGACACCACCATCATAAGAGACGGGATTAGAGAGTGAGATCAGGATTTTCCAATTTCCCTGCTAAATAGTTCATGATATACCTTTTGGTATATATATATATAAGCTTTAATGCAGTAATTTGCTGCCCCAAGCGCTCTTCCTTAGAAGCCCAGAATTTCACTTCTTTCTCAGGAGCAGTGAGCCCTGGCAAACTGATTTACAGTAATGAAGCTAAGCCTTGTTTACAAATCTAAGTGGCAGTTGCTAAGTCCACAGTTGAATGGTAACTGAGGGAGAGATTCTTATATGGCCAGATCCATCCCCAATGAAAAGAACATGTGATTTTTGAAGGATGATTCAGAACTGGGTAATTTCTAAAACATATTTTTATTGAAGAACTTGATGAATCATGTATACTTTTTTTTTTTTTTTTTT
>NW_011452170.1:0-520 GCF_000754665.1 Bison bison bison | reverse complement strand
CCCAGAGATCAGAGGGTGATGTCAGTACTCAGAAATCAGAGCATGGGTTCACTGCCGAGAGATCAGAGGTGGGATCTGCCCAGAGATCAGAGGGTACAGTCACTGTCCAGAGATCAGAAGGTGATGTCACTGTTCACAGATCAGAGGGTAGGATCAGTGCCCAGAGATCAGCAGGTAGGGTCACTGCCCAGAGATAACAGAGTAGGGTCATTGACCAGAGATCAGAGTATAAGGTCACTGCCCAGAGTCCAGAGGGTGGGATTACTACCCAGAAGTCAGAGGGTGTGGTCACTGCACAGGCCTGAGAGGGTGGGGTCACTGTCCAGAGATCAGAGAGTGGGGTCACTCTGCAGGTCTAGAGGGAGGGGTCACTGCCCAGAAATCAGTCTTTGCCCAGGGATCAAAGGGTGGGGTGACTGTCTAGTCCTGAGATTATGGGAGTCACTGCTTAAACATCAGAGGGTGAGGACACAGTGCAGGCCTGAGAGGGTAGGGTCACTGTCTAGAGATCAGAGGGTGG
>NW_011452169.1:0-520 GCF_000754665.1 Bison bison bison | reverse complement strand
TGCCTATGTTTTCCTCTAAGAGTTTTTTAGTTAATGGTCATTATAACTTGGTGAGGGGTATATGGCAGTTCACGTTACTAGTTTGCGGTGGTTTTATGTATGTTAGAAATTTTCCATAATAAACGTTTTGTTTTGTTATGTTTTGTTTAATTTTATTTATTTTTTTAAAGCACAGATTTTTAGCCCAAGACAGATCTAGGTTCAAATCCCTTCCTGCTATTTTTTTGGCTGGGCAATCTTGCATTTAATGCTTCTGAGTCCAGTCTCCAATTCCTAAAACATTTGTAAGAATAATTCCAGGCTCACAAATTTGTTGCAAGTACATAAAGCCCTTAGGGCAAAGCCTAGAACATGGTTGGCAATCAGTAATGCTACTGTGAGTCTCCTTGAGCCTAACCCTCTAGTTATACCAACTCTTAGGAACAACCTGTAATCATGGTATGGTTGCAAGCAGATGGCTGGCCCACTGTCTTGACCGCAGGGTCCGTCACAGCTTTGGCAGATGGAATGGAACTGGGGA
>NW_011452168.1:0-520 GCF_000754665.1 Bison bison bison | reverse complement strand
CAGGTATACACATGTTCCCCATCCTGAACCCTCCTCCCCCCTCCCTCCCCCTACCATCCCTCTGGGTCGTCCCAGTGCACTGGGCAGGTGTGAGGATGAAATTAGGTAAATGCAAACTATTTGACAAGTCTCTTATAAGGTATTTACTTCTAGTATAAGGTATTTACTCAGTCTAGGCTGTGGTAATTGTTAGTTACTGACATTATTGCTCAAAACCATATATCAATTAGTTATTTCCAATAACATATCCTTTTATAGTTATAGGTAAAAGCATTAGAGAAGGTGCTCAAAATCTATTTAAATCTTCAGGTCACCCTAGGAGGATGGTTAATTGCAGCCTCCTGTAGGTAATTGTAGGAGGCTAGTCACAAAGTAACTATTAGTTATGTTACTATATGTTACTATAAACAACTATACTTTCAAACAGGACACCTTACTTAGTAAAGATAGGAATTCCAATGCCCTTCATTCTGAAGGAAGCAAAACGGCACATTACAAGGAAGCCTTTTTTTTTTTTTTT
>NW_011452167.1:0-520 GCF_000754665.1 Bison bison bison | reverse complement strand
TTGGTGATGGACAGGGAGGCCTGGCATGCTGCAATTCACGGGGTCACAAAGAGTCGGACATGACTGAGCTACCGAACTGAATTGAAGCAGATTTCTGTAGTGTATTTTCATGCATGTTTAAATAACATTATAATAAAATATGATTTCAATCTTCACAAGATATATGTGATCATTTTTCTTATAAAGCTCTATAAACTCTAGTTCTGAAATATTGATCTAATTATCTATATTATTTTACAGAGGTGTAAATTGAAAATCAGCAGATAAAATTCTTTCTAAGCATCGAATGTCAAAGTACAGTTAAGACAGTTAAGTAATCAGGTTTGTGTGTGTGTGTGTGTGAGTGCTAAATTGCTTCAGTAGTGTCTTTTTGTGACCCTATGGACTATGGCCTGCCAGGCTCCTCTGTCCATGAGATTATCCAGGCAAGAATAGTGGAGGGGGTTGCTATAACCTCCTCCAGGGGATCGTCCAGACTCAGGAATTGAACTCATTCCTTTTATGTCTCCTGCATTGGCAG
>NW_011452166.1:0-520 GCF_000754665.1 Bison bison bison | reverse complement strand
CTTTGGGATTTCCTCCATGCTCAGCCAGCACTCAGCTACTGAGTGCTCCGTAAATGTCCCCTTGGAGCTAGCTGGACACATTCATCTCCAGAGCTGTTTGTGTGACCACGTGGCCCTTCCCTGCTGAACTGAGTACCATCTCTGCGCTTCTTCCCTTTTCTTCAACCCCATTTCCATTTTTCTGGTTTGCTCTTTTACACAAAGCACTGAGCTAGGCTTTGTGCAGAGTGAAGAAAAGAAGTGGGTTAAGCCAAAACTCAATTAGCAGTGTTCTTCCCTGGAAGAGTGGTCCAGATGAAAAGATACAGAACATCAAAGAACAATGAAAAGGGTAATATATGATAGGGAAGACTTCATGGAGGAGGTAATACCAAGATGGACTTAAAAGTTCATTGATTCAACTCTTTTCCCCCTGAGGGCATAACCTTGGCAGAGAGGAGGTTCTAGGTACCAGCTGTTGTTCAGTTGCTCAGCTGTGTCCGACTCTTTGCGACCCCACGGACTGCAGCACGCCAGGCTT
>NW_011452165.1:0-520 GCF_000754665.1 Bison bison bison | reverse complement strand
GGAGGCTCAGTGGTTAAGAGTCACCTGCCAATGCAGGAGATTTGGTTCGATTCCTGGTCTGGGAAGATCCCACATGCCGCGGGGCAGGTAAGCCCCTGTGCCACAGCTACTGAGTCCGCTCTAGAGCCTGGGAGCTGCAAGTACTGAGCCCACGTGCCGCGGCTCTTGGAGCCTGCCCGCCCTAGAGCCTGTGCTCGGCAACAAGAGAAGCCACTGCAGTGAGAAGCCTGTGAACCATAGCCGAAGAGTAGCCCCTGCTTGCTGCAACTAGAGAAAAGAAAGGAAAAGCCCGAGAAACAATGAAGACCCAGCAAAGCCAAAAATAAATAAATAAATAGTTTCTGGTGGGTGAAATCCTGGGTGTAGGGCCAGCTACAAAATCTATAGGGCCCAGTAAAAAATGATAATGTAGAGCTCTTTGTTCAAAAATTAAAATAGCAGAGACTTAGGCCAAGCAAGGGGCCCTTCTAAACATGCCCATGGCATAGAGTCACACACGCCTGAACCTGGGCCTGACAGG
>NW_011452164.1:0-520 GCF_000754665.1 Bison bison bison | reverse complement strand
GGGGGGAGCTTGTGATGTCCAGTGTTTGCACGATGCACCTGAGAGAGACCAAGAGTCATCTCGAGGTTGGGACCAAGGTGGTCTCACATAACACTTCCTTTCAATGGCAGAAATGACGGTTGACTTACTGCTTAAGAAAAATAATCTATTTTAGAACAGTGATTTGAATCCCAGAAAGTCAGGGAATGTCTGGGGCCAAAGTGGAGTGGTATATTCATTAACAGTAATTTCACAAATACACACAGCTCTCTGTATTCACAGATGCAGGACCATGAGGGCAGACTCTAGGACTTCCACTTCTATAGACTTTGGTGTCCAGGGTAGGTCCTGGAAGCACAATCCCCCATGGATACAAGGGATGACTGTATTAAATGAGTGTTTACTAGGTGTCAGAAACTATTCTGGATGCTATGAAGAGAGTGAGGCAGAGAGGAAAATGGTTAACAACGAAAATGATTTGAGCCATCCCTGGATCTAAAAGGAAATCAAATAACTTCTCTGCCTTAAATTTTGAGCTGAT
>NW_011452163.1:0-520 GCF_000754665.1 Bison bison bison | reverse complement strand
CCATTTCAGTATTCTTGCCTGGAAAATGCCATGGACAAGTGACTGGTGGGCTACAGTCCACAGGGTTGCGAAGAGTTGGACACAACTGAGAGATTAACACTTGTGTATGAAATTGCACAAGGTTATTCTACAATTGCATACAAAAACACAGAGGGGACAAATGTAACCAAGACTGTTTTGAAGAAAAACAAACTGGGAGATTTCTTCTCCCACATATCAAGATTTCCTATACCACTATGAAGTAAAGATAGTTTGACAATGTCACAAGGATAGAAAATGAGACCCGTGGAGAAGTTTAGAGTCTCCATGTATATATGTAGAAAGACACCACTGCTGACCCATAAGAAATGAATGGTCTTTTCAATATATGGTACTAGATTAAATATATATTCACATTAAAAAACCTTATGTACCCCAATGTTCATTGCAGCACTATTCACAATAATCAGGACATAGAAGCAAACTAAATGTCTATCAACAGAGGAATGAATAAAGAAGATACGGTACATATATACAATGG
>NW_011452162.1:0-520 GCF_000754665.1 Bison bison bison | reverse complement strand
GTCTTCCCTTTTTTTTTTTTTTTTTAGTACTACATGTTTTAAAGAACTGTTTATTCAACAAATGTTTACTCTATTCTATGTGTCCAACATGTCTGAGGTGCTGAGGAACAAAATAATTAGTCTTGCATGTCATTGGCCTTAAATTTTAAAGAAGGTAACAGAAAAAGGAACTATTAAAATCAAGATGATTTTAAGTGATGGTAATGCTGTGCAGGTGCTAAAACAAAGAATGACTCATGGATGTGACTTCAGGTGGGTTTTTAGATCCAGCCTCACTCAGGAGCAAGTGTTCGATTATGTCCATGAATGTGTCACCTAGCTCAATGAGACTATTTTGTTAAGAAGTAAAGTGGACAAAGAAGCAATTGCCACGCATACCACATAGGATATCTTTAAGGACAACGTATATTATATAAATAAGTTAAAACTTAGTTCAGTATATTTATAAATTATTTATAGCCCATATAAATAATATATAATATGAAAGTGAAAAGTGAAAGTGAAGTAGCTCAGTCGTGTC
>NW_011452161.1:0-520 GCF_000754665.1 Bison bison bison | reverse complement strand
GGAGGAGGCATGTTGCCCGAACCTGTGCGTGCGCGCGCGCATGCACAGGTTCGGGCAACATGCCTCCTCCCCCTCCCTCCCTGTGGGGACATATGCTCACGTCTCTGAGTGCCCTCAAGGGTGCACACGTATGAGAGCGTCGCAGGAGCCCCTGTTTGTGTCCACGTGTGTAAGAAGGTGCCGGGTCGGAACCTGGGAAGTCACCTCACTTTACCGGGGGAGGAGGGCTGGGGACGAAGGCGGACCCTTCTTTATTTGCGCCCCTCGCCCGCCCCCGGGGTCGTTTTGCAGGAAGGAGCGTGTGTGACAAGCCCAGCCGTCCCATCTGTGAGAAAAGGGCTGTGCGGGTGGGTTCTGCGTGGCGCCCCCGGCCTGAGGCGGCGCCGACAGAGAGACTTCCACGGGAACCTGAGGCGGCGGCGAGAACCCGGAGGGCAGGCTCGGGGGTGTGCACGGCTGCCATCTTCCCGCCGGAGCCGGGCCGTCTCAGAGTCTCCCTGGACGGCTGTCTCGTTTATTC
>NW_011452160.1:0-520 GCF_000754665.1 Bison bison bison | reverse complement strand
TAAAATGGATGAAGTTTGTAAAAAAAAAAAAAAAAAAAAAGATATGCATGGACTGACTTCAGAGTTATAACTCAGATAACTAAAACAAATATTAGTTTATTATTCATCAATCGCTCACCTCGGTTGTGTTGGGTCTCAGTTGCAGCATGTGGACCTTTCCTTGTGGTGTGCAGGCTTCTCTCTAGTTGTGGCTCATGGGCTTAGCTGACCCGAGGCATGTAGGATCTTAACTTCCCAACCAGGGATCGAACCCACGTCCTGTGCATTCCAAGGCAGACTGTTAACCACTGGACTTCCAAAATATATCATCATAGATAGATGACTGTCTGATACATAGGTTTTCAAATAGATTCCAACACACTCATTCACTGTCTCACTCTTGCTGGTGGATAGGTTTGTTCCCACAAAACACAAAACACGGACACAAAGAATTATACTCATCCATTGCAGAGACCACTCCAGGATTCTGGCCGAGAGAATTCCATGGGGCTGCAAAGAGTTGGACAGGACTGAGCGACTT
>NW_011452159.1:0-520 GCF_000754665.1 Bison bison bison | reverse complement strand
TGAGATGGTTAGGTGGCATCACTGACTCAATGGACATGAGTTTGGGTAAACTCTGGGAGAGGGTGAAGGACAGGGAGGCCTGGCTTGCTGCGGTTCATGGGATTGCAAAGAATTGGACACAACTAAGCAACTGAACTGAACTGACTGACTAACTGGTGGCTCAGTGCATAGAATCCTGCCAATGCAGGAGACATGGGTTTGATCCCTGGGTCAGGAAAATCCGCTTGAGAAGGGAATGGTTACCCACTCCAGTATTCTTGCCTGGAGAATTCCATGGTCAGAGAGATGGGGTGTAGTCTTTGGAGCCTCATAAGAGTCGCACATGACTTATCAACTAAACAACACCACCAAACATTAATTGAATGTATGATGATATTAAAGAACTATTTTTCATTTTTTAGGTGTGATAATGATATACTATATTTTAAGAGCTTATATTTAGAGGTAGTTACTAGGGTATGTGGGCTTCCCAGGTGGCTCTAGTGGTAAAGAACCCACCTGCCAATGCAGGAGATATAAG
>NW_011452158.1:0-520 GCF_000754665.1 Bison bison bison | reverse complement strand
TAGCAATGTATTATATATTTATAGCATATGTAGAAGTGAACTATATAACAACAGCACAAAGGATAAAAGGAAAAAATTAGCAATATGTGTTGTAAAGTCCTGACATTATACACAAGGAAGCATAATAATATTTAAAGATAGATTCTAATTAATTACAGATGTGTAAAGTGGTACATTGCAAACCAATTTGCGGTCACTAAAAAAAAAACAAAAAGAAAGGGTATAAATAATAAGCTAATGGTGGCAATAAAATTAAATCATAATATATGCTTAATTAATTCAACAAGGGAAATAAAGAGGAGAAAATTTTAAAACAGGCAGAAAAACAAAAAACAACTATCTAGACGGTTGATTTTAAGCAACCATATCAATAGCTATCGGAGAAGGCAATGGCACCCCACTCCAGTACTCTTGCCTGGAAAATCCATGGACAGAGGAGCCTGGTGGGCTGAGTCCATGGGGTCGATAAGAGTCGGACACGACTGAGCGACTTCACTTTCACTTTTCTCTTTCATGCATT
>NW_011452157.1:0-520 GCF_000754665.1 Bison bison bison | reverse complement strand
GAAATGGTCAAATGTAAACTTTAGATTGTCCCTTAACGGCAATGAAATGTGGTACTGGCATGGACGCTATTAACAAATGTACTATATGGAGAGAAATTGTGTTACAAAGCTTTTACTTCAATGACCACCACCACCCCTGTCAGCATCCAGCTACATACTGGCTGACTTTCTCCCTTGCATGCTAGTTTTAAATCTTCAAGATTTGGATTTCATGAAATGTTTGGAGAAATCGCTTCTCAGCCTTCTGGCTAAGATCAAGTGTAAGTACGTGGGGAGCCAGGAATTAATGGGTGGAGCCTGTGGTACAGATAAATGATGGTGTTAATAACAGTTCCTGTTTATTTATGCAGCAGACATGTAGCACTGACAGATGCCACATGTTTTTCCAGAAACAAAAATACAGTAACCCAATAGCTCTGGAGGTGAATATGGCATGTGAGTTGGGGGAGCCTGTGGTTTCTGACATCATGGTCAGGGAAGCATGGCAGAGAAACTGTGGACTGAGGCAGGTCAGGAGCTG
>NW_011452156.1:0-520 GCF_000754665.1 Bison bison bison | reverse complement strand
GGAAACTAAGGTTTGAGAAACATAATTTACAAAGTTTACATGAAAGACCTCAACTTCTCTCTGTCCAAGGTATATATTGGTGGGTTCTGAAAAGAAGAAAAATAATTTTCGTAAAATAAAGAAGAAAACCATGAGGAAGATGGGCAGATGGAGTACTATTTTTCTTACCTTATTTGGTCAAAAATGTCTCTTTTTTTAGGGAAAATAAGTTTGACTTTCAATATGATGGAGAAAATGCATAATTTGTATCTAAGCAACTTAACTGAATTCATTAGGAATGATTCTCAAGAAAGTTTTGGTTTTCTGATCTTATCAAAATTTCTATAAGTGATATTTGGCCAAATGATTTTGCTTCTTAGGGCTTTAGTGTTCCCTAGTAGTAAAATGGAGAAGGCAATGGCACCCCACTCCGGTACTCTTGCCTGGAAAATCCCATGGATGGAGGAGCTGGGAAGGCTGGAGTCCATGGGGTCACTGAGGGTCAGACACGACTGAGCGACTTCGCTTTCACTTTTCACTG
>NW_011452155.1:0-520 GCF_000754665.1 Bison bison bison | reverse complement strand
GGTGTATACACACACACACACACACACACACACACACACACACACGGTAAAAACTGAAGTTTGAATAAGTACTTTTGTTACTAACACTGTATCAGTGAGTTTCCTAATTTTGATCACTATTATGCTCCATGATGTTGGGTTGTAGGAGTAAGTATAGACTTTATTCACTAAGAAACTGCAAGCTTTCCCAGAGCTGTACCATCTTACAGTCCTGTCATCACTATATGAGTGATCAATTTCTCCACATTTTTACCAGCATTTGGTGTTAGCAGTATTTTTTATGTTAGCCATTTTAATAGGTGTGTATTGGTACTTCAGAATGGCTTTAATTTGCATTTTCCTAATGGCTAATGATGTTCAACATCTTTCCATATGCTTGTCCTTTGAAGTGGTTCAGAACAAGCCTCCACAAAATGTATCATTATGGCAAGTGGATTACTTTAAGCCAAAGAGAGTGAAGACCCATAAGATTCCGGAGCTTTTTACTGCCCCCTCAACTGACAGATTTGGAGAAGGAAAT
>NW_011452154.1:0-520 GCF_000754665.1 Bison bison bison | reverse complement strand
TAAAAAACAGGAAATTGTTTTCTTGTAGCAACTCTAGTTCTGGAGGCTAGAAGTCTAGGATCAAGTTGTTGACAGTGTGGTGTCTCTGGAGTTCTCTTTCCTTGATGTGTAGACAGCTGCATTCACCTGTCCTCCTGTCCCTTTATGTCCAAGCACCCTTGATGTCTTGTGTGTCCTAATTTCCTTTTTTTTTTTTCTGGCCATGCTGCTTCACTTCAGGATTTTAGTTTCCAGAACAAGGATTGAACATGGGCCCTTGGCAGTTAAAGCTCTGAGCTCTAACTGTGATGCCAGGCAATTCCCCTCTGTCTTTATACAGATAACATGAGATTGGATTAGCGCCCACCCTAGTGACCTGATTTCAATTTGATCACCTCATTAAAGGTATTAGCTCCAAAATGGTTATATTCCAAAGTGTAGGGGGTTAGGACTTCTACAGATAATTTTTTTAATAAATTAATTTATTTGACTGCACCAGGTCTTTGTTGTGGCATGTGGGGACTTCGGTCTTCCTGGCAGC
>NW_011452153.1:0-520 GCF_000754665.1 Bison bison bison | reverse complement strand
GGATTATTTACCACTGAACCAACAGGGAAGTCCATAAGCCTTTGTTCACTGACTTGTGATCAAAGATTTTGAAAAAAAAGTGATTTGCACTGATTTCTTTATCTAGTGTTATTCAAAGAAGAGTGAGTCTCCATTGGACTTAAATGTTTAAGTTCCTGTCCAGTGATTGAACTATGAAATTGGAGCAAATAAACGGCTTCTCATTTGGAACAAATATGCTCTTAGATTTTAAGATTCTAAGATTATTACCAGTCTAAAACTTCCAGATTTGGCAGAATACCCCAAGAAGACCAAGGTCATGCTCCATGCCAGCTCTAAGCCAAATTACTTCAGTAGAACCCTGTGACAGAAAATGCTGCTGTCGGTATGTGTAACAAACTGAACTAATAATGGATGTTAGAAAATTTGCAGAACATTTTCTCTCTTTCTTAGAGTAACCAGTAAAGAAATTAAAAAAAAAAAAGAAAGAAAATGAGAGTAAGGAGAGAGCTAAATATATTATTCCTTCAAGCTTGCTCTG
>NW_011452152.1:0-520 GCF_000754665.1 Bison bison bison | reverse complement strand
TTAGTTGCTCTGTGGCACGTGAAATCTTTCCAGACCAGGGATGGCAGCTGTGTCCTCTGCATTGGCAGGTGGATTCTTAACCACTGTACCACCAGGGAAATCCTGGACTTATTATTTAAATATTAAATTTATATTAAGATGAATTGGTTAAAAGATGTTAGGAAAAAGCTGGAGAAATGAAAAGATCTTTGAGACAGTAGGAAATAAGGATTTAAAGTTTAATATTAACATTAAGAAAAATATTGTTTAGTTTTATGAAATAGTTCTAATATTTCCTGAGAAAGAGGAATAAGTGGATTTACTTTTGGAACAGTTAATATAGTTTTAAAGTGACCAGTTCTTGTCTTGTGATCAAGTAGTTACCCTCGATACATTTTTTGTATTTGGTTCTCCTTGAGACTAGATTTGATTTAGGTCATACCTGAATGGTTTAGTGGTTTTCCCCACTTTCTTCAATTTAAGGCTGAATTTGGCAATAAGGAGTTCATGATCTGATCCACAGTCAGCTCCTGGTCTTGTT
>NW_011452151.1:0-520 GCF_000754665.1 Bison bison bison | reverse complement strand
TGAAGAAGATGCTTCACCTGTTCCTTTTATCCCACTGTTTTAATCCTGAGGATGCTTTGACAATTATTTTTAATAAATGTAAATATATAAATAAGAAATTTTGTCTACATTGGAATTTTATTTGAAAATATTCAGCAGGTATCAACTACTGTATATAAACATTTTATATTACATTTTCCTTTGAGTAATCAGTCTATTTGTTTTTCATATCCACTTTTACACTTTACAGCTTTTGCCTTTTTGAGTGTTCTTTTGCAGTCATAAATCTATCAAATCTAATTTCTCCACTCAAATTTTGTAGTTTTGTCGTGTGCAGTTTACTGTCAATATAAGTTAGTGTGTTTTATTTCTTCTATTAACATTTACTATGAATTTTCTCATATACCTGAAGATTTCCATATTGGTCCAGGATGAATTTACTATAATACTATTTAATGCAACCTATCAATTGTAAATATAAACTTGGGGAAAAAAGTAATTTTTTCATAGTGACATAAAATTTTGTTGTCTTAGGCGGATT
>NW_011452150.1:0-520 GCF_000754665.1 Bison bison bison | reverse complement strand
TTTCTTTTTTTCCTCTCTCTCTGTGTCCTTTTGTTCCCCTCTGCTCTGGGCTGTTACTGCCCTTCTATTTCTCCTCTCACACCAGCCCTGCCCACTCTGCCACTCAGTACTTCTCTGTTGCTCTTTTTCCCCCAACCTGACTGTCCTAAATCTCCAAGTATTAATATTTCTGCCTCTTTCTTCTCCCATCTGAGCTTCCTCTCCTCTCCCTCCCTCTTATCCCTTTGACATTCCCCTCGCTCCCTCCTCACCGCCCGCCCCCCCTCCAGCCGTCCCGCCCCGCATCCTCGGGGGCAGATTTCCGTTCAGGTCTCCTGTCCCAGCACCATCATGGCTCCAAGTCTCACCCTCTGGCCTGCCCCATCAGAATGACGCGCTTCACCACTGCTTCCCCGCTGCTACTGCTGAGCAGGGGCCCCTCTCCTATTCTGCTCACCTTCATTTCTCCGGAGATCCTGCTTTTCTCTAAACTTCTTTCCCCACCCGCTACCTTCAAGGCTTATTCTCTTTCATGAAGGTG
>NW_011452149.1:0-520 GCF_000754665.1 Bison bison bison | reverse complement strand
CCCTGGGTCGAGACGATCCCCTGGAGAAGGACATGTCTACCCACTCCAGTATTCTTGCCTGGAGAATCCCATGGACAGAAGAGCCTGGTGGGCTACAGTCTATGGGGTCACAAAGAGTCGGACATGACTGAGCAACTTTCACTTCAGTTTACATTCTCAGCCTGATGTCTTGACCTCCCTCCTTTCTGTACACTTCACTCTGCATCCTGATGGTGTACACACCACACCTGGACCCCAGCACACACCATCCCAACCACTGAACACCACCTGGACCCACCTGCTCACCCCTGCCTGCTTCCCCACTTACCTGTGCCCTGAGGGCCTGCCTGCCTCCCTGTCCTCTCCCCTCTGAGCTCTGGCCCATGGAAGGTGCCTGACACAGCAGTGGTCAGTGCTTTTCTCTAGAGTCTCACCTGCCTGGGAAGTGGTCCTCTTCCTACCTCCATGAAAGATGGAGTGGCTGGGGCATGGAGGAGTTTAGTAACTTGTGAAGGCCACCTGCCTGGAGGTGGTGGTAACT
>NW_011452148.1:0-520 GCF_000754665.1 Bison bison bison | reverse complement strand
TGCCTGTGCCCTTCCCAGTCTAATTCCCTCCTGAGAACTGCCCTCCCGGATCTGTTCGATTCCCCTTACTCCTGTCATCAGACCCGTCTCCTCCACCATCACACCCACGAGCACCAGACCATGCCTGCTTCACTCTCAAGGTAGCCGAGGCCCTTCGCAATGGGCCTGGCACCTAGAGAATGAATGGATGAACAAATGAATGAGCTAGTGGCTCCATTCTTGCGAGTGCCGGGCAGGAGGAGACGTGAGACGTTCATCCTTATGGATGGACAAGGAGAAGCAGATAAGGAGAAAAATGTCACCAATACTGGTGACTGAGATGACCACAAATTTTGGTGTCCTAGACCACTGGGTGGAGAAGGCAATGGCACCCCGTTCCAGTACTCTTGCCTGGAAAATCCCATGGACAGAGGAGCCTGGTAAACTGCAGTCCATGGGGTCGTGAAGTCAGGCATGACTGAGCGACTTCACTTTCACTTTTTACTTTCATGCATTGGAGGAGGAAATGGCAATCCACTCC
>NW_011452147.1:0-520 GCF_000754665.1 Bison bison bison | reverse complement strand
CAAGGTTTACTTTTTTCTATAGAGATACACAGTTGTTCAAAGCAACATTTACGGAAAATACTCTGTCTCCAGTGACTTATTTTTAAAACTTTTTCTAAATTCGATTGAACATAAGTGTAGTCTATTTCTTAATCCTTTCTCCTGTTGTCTGATCTATAAATCTATTCTTCTGCAAATAGCATACTGCCTTAATTATTTGAAGCTATACAGTCAGACTTGAATCAAGTAATGCATAAGTTTGTACCTTGTTCTTTGTTTTCAAAGTTGTAACTACTCTATGTCTTTTGGCTTGCCACATATATTTAGAATTAACTTACCAATTTCTATTTAAAAATAACTGCTGGGATTTTTATTGGGATTGCAATGATCAATATGAGAAAAATATTGAATCCTGTTGTTCATGAAAATGGTATATTTCTCTGTCTGTTTGGGTTTCTTCAACTTCTCCCTGCTGCTGCTGCTGCTGCTAAGTCGTATCAGTTGTGTCCAACTCTATGCGACCCCATAGACAGCAGCCCAT
>NW_011452146.1:0-520 GCF_000754665.1 Bison bison bison | reverse complement strand
GTTCTTGCCTGGAGAATCCCAGGGACAGAGGAGCCTGGTAGGAGGCTGTCTATGGGGTCGCACAGAGTTCGACACGACTCAAGTGACTTAGCAGCAGCAGCAGCAGGAGCAACACGCAAAAGAAGCAATGAGGACCACAATCTTACACCACCTGCAAATTCAATCTTACAGAAATAAACTCATGCCCCTGACCCCACCAGGATTGGAAGGCAGCACAATGGCGGTGCCTGAGCCCTGGCCCGTCCCCCACCTGCTCTTTGACACGGACGGCCTCCTCCTGGATGGGTAGCTTGCGGCCTCACCCGTCAAAGGCTGTTGAGGAGTGTGAGGCACAGTTAAGGCCGGGAGGTGTGCGGGACCTCCCGGCGAGCGACGACGGGGAAACTGGAGCCACATCAGGCTGACTAGAAGGAGCTGGGAGCTTCATCATCGACTGGCCTACAAGAACTCACTTCCGGCGGCTGCGCCGCGTGTGGGGACGCAGTGTGCGTGGGGACGCAGTGTGCGTGGGGACGCAGTG
>NW_011452145.1:0-520 GCF_000754665.1 Bison bison bison | reverse complement strand
TAAGTAATAGCACTTTGCTTTCTCTTTGAGACAGTTAATGCCATACTTTTTATACAGGCATCTTTTCTAAAATTTGGAGCTTAAGTAATAGCACTTTGCTTTCTCTTTGAGACAGTTAATGCCATACTTTTTATACAGGCATCTTTTCTAAAATTTGGAGCTTAAGTAATAGCACTTTGCTTTCTCTTTGAGACAGTTAATGCCATACTTTTTATACAGGCATCTTTTCTAAAATTTGGAGCTTAAGTAATAGCACTTTGCTTTCTCTTTGAGACAGTTAATGCCATACTTTTTATACAGGCATCTTTTCTAAAATTTGGAGCTTAAGTAATAGCACTTTGCTTTCTCTTTGAGACAGTTAATGCCATACTTTTTATACAGGCATCTTTTCTAAAATTTGGAGCTTAATTTTATTTTAATTTTTTGAAGCATATTATTAATAGATATATTCTTGATAACATTTTGCCTCTCTAGGAAGTCATCATCAGTCTAAAGAAATAAGACACATACATTCATTACC
>NW_011452144.1:0-520 GCF_000754665.1 Bison bison bison | reverse complement strand
TGTGTGTGTGTGTGTGTGTGTGTGTGTGTGTGGTGTTCAGTCACTACAAAGTTAAATGTTTAGCACAGTCCCTGGCACAAAGTATCCACCGACGGCTGCTGTAATCGTTATCACTTGTTCTCCCAGAACACTTTGTCATGATTCTCTAATAGTGTTTATCAAATCATGTAATAATTGTTTGCTTGTCAATCTCCTACCTAGATAAGCTCTGCTCAGCTCTGTGTCTCCAATAACCAGAAGGGGTCTGGCACCTAATATGTAATAAATGTTTATATTTTTAATTAATACCCATAATTCATGTTCTTCATGATAGTGTTTTAAAATGTTCTTAACTAAAGCTTTCAACTATGGCTTTTTCTTATCCACAACCCTGTGGATGAAACGCAAATAGAAGAATACAGCTCACTTGTACACTTGTTCGGAAATCAGTGACAGCAGGCATTTCTGGAGGTAGCTGCTAAGTCGCTTCAGTCATGTCTGATTCTGTGCGACCCCATAGACGGCAGCCCACCAGGCTCCC
>NW_011452143.1:0-520 GCF_000754665.1 Bison bison bison | reverse complement strand
TCTCCTGCATTGCAGGTGGATCCTTTACTGCTGAGCCTCCAGGGAACGTAATCCAATAGCAAAAATACAACAAGTCAAAGGCATAGACAGGACACTTTCTCAGCTACTTTCAGAATTTCCCTGCACACTTTGAGTGACTCGTAATGTTTCAGTCCGACTGCCACTGCCATACATGATTCTTTGAAAACAGGTACCATAGGGAAGCCATTGAGCCATTACTTTTACCTGGAAATTGAAGGTGAAAACCTTGCACTGAAATGGAGGCACCAATTTACAAGATGAGATGACCCTTAACAGGAAAGTCAGCTAACTAGTCCCTTTGGAAATTTCTGTCCTTGAAATGTGAGGCTCAGGCTGGTCTGAGCTCCCAGTGTTCAATGAAGGGAGTAATCCTGTGCCTTCCCTAAGGACTTTCACCATTTTGATTATCACAGCATTTAGAATTGGGGGAGGAAAAAAAAAAAAAAAACACAGCCTGATTACAGGCAATAAATCCCTACATTTCTTAGGGATTAATGGT
>NW_011452142.1:0-520 GCF_000754665.1 Bison bison bison | reverse complement strand
CTTCTCCAGCAGATCTTTCCAATCCAGGAATCGAACCAGGGTCTCCTGCATTGCAGGTGGATTCTTTACCAACTGAGCCAGGTAAATTCTAAACACTCTTTTAAAAATTACAGATATATAAACATATATATGTACCTGTAGATAGACACACATATATACATAATATATATATTATGTGCTGGTAGGATTTTAATATACTAATTCTGGGGGAATACAACTGTCAGTAGTTATGGTAGATGCTAGAAACACTTTTTTACCTCAGATATACAAACGTATATATGCAGTATACATATATTTTATGCAATTAGGATTTCAACATATGCATTTTGGGGGAGGGGACACAAGCATCAGTAGCTATGGCAGCTTCTAGAAACACGTGTTTTTATACCACAGATATAATAAGCATACATGTACATGTAACACACACATTATGTGCTAGGCGGGTGAGGAGGGCCAGGGGCCGGAAGCGGAAGTGTGTGTCGCGCACGCCGTGCCTACCATAACTACTGACAGTTGTATT
>NW_011452141.1:0-520 GCF_000754665.1 Bison bison bison | reverse complement strand
TTGTGCCTTAGGCTGAGAATGAAGTACCTTAAGTATTTCACACGTTAAATTTAGAAAGCCACCAGAAGTTGGAATCATTGAGAGGTAGAAGTTACAGAAGCATGTATGTCAACCCTACTCACCACATCAATTACTACAGAATGCAAATTGGCAAATAAGACTGTAATTGATGTTTTAGAGCCATTCATGCACATAGAAAGTGAGCCTTTCCCACTTTGAAGACATGGAAGGCAGATCTATGGGTTTTCTTTCTAAAAATTGGTAAAACCTTCAAGTAGGGGAAACATTTATCATTCCTTGTGCTTTGCTTAGGAGGACTTACTGTTATGGTCTTGTGCTAACAGAACAGAAGAATAGGAAGGAGTGCAAATGGGGTAGAGAGTGGAAGAGTGAGAAAGGGTGAGAGAGAGAGAAAGAGAGAGAGAAAGAGAGAGAGAGAGAGAGAGAGAGAGTGTGTGTGTGTGTGTGTGTGTGTGGACTACAAGACATAGAGGAAACCAGGAACCTCACCCTCCTCTCC
>NW_011452140.1:0-520 GCF_000754665.1 Bison bison bison | reverse complement strand
TTGTGCCTTAGGCTGAGAATGAAGTACCTTAAGTATTTCACACGTTAAATTTAGAAAGCCACCAGAAGTTGGAATCATTGAGAGGTAGAAGTTACAGAAGCATGTATGTCAACCCTACTCACCACATCAATTACTACAGAATGCAAATTGGCAAATAAGACTGTAATTGATGTTTTAGAGCCATTCATGCACATAGAAAGTGAGCCTTTCCCACTTTGAAGACATGGAAGGCAGATCTATGGGTTTTCTTTCTAAAAATTGGTAAAACCTTCAAGTAGGGGAAACATTTATCATTCCTTGTGCTTTGCTTAGGAGGACTTACTGTTATGGTCTTGTGCTAACAGAACAGAAGAATAGGAAGGAGTGCAAATGGGGTAGAGAGTGGAAGAGTGAGAAAGGGTGAGAGAGAGAGAAAGAGAGAGAGAAAGAGAGAGAGAGAGAGAGAGAGAGAGTGTGTGTGTGTGTGTGTGTGTGTGTGGACTACAAGACATAGAGGAAACCAGGAACCTCACCCTCCTCT
>NW_011452139.1:0-521 GCF_000754665.1 Bison bison bison | reverse complement strand
GCATGGCAGGCAGATTCTTTACCATCTGAGCAACCAGGAAAGCCCCATATATATGTGTATATATATATAAACATACATGTGTGCTTGTATATATGTGTGTGTTTGCATATCCTAAAATACAACACCATACATTCCACTGAATGAAACTGAAATCTGTCATTTGGATTTCACTTTGAATAATTGTTGTGTTTATAAAATAGGAGACATTGAAAAAATTATCTTATATTCTAAAATTGGTGACATAAGCTTAAAGACATACATGTGTAATTAAACTAATGTGCTTTTGAATAAGAATGTCTTCCTTTTCATATAAGAAATAGACTCTTACACTATTCCAGACAGCAGATTATTTTTGTTTTCTTACATTTAATTTCTTTGTTGGTGTTGTCCTCTAACACCTGTTCACTGAAATACAAAATAACTATCATTTATGAGGCTCCATAGTCAAGAATGGCACCCCACTCCAGTACTCTTGCCTGGAAAATCCCATGGATGGAGAAGCCTGGTAGGCTGCAGTCCAT
>NW_011452138.1:0-521 GCF_000754665.1 Bison bison bison | reverse complement strand
TGTTGCAGTCCATGGGGTCACAAAGAGTTGGACACAACTGAGCAACTGAACAAGAACAAAATTGAAAAAGTCAAAGCCTGAAGCTGGATGCTTGCTATCCCAAAGGTAAAGTAAGACAAAAAAGGTCCCTTTTCTCCAGAAGAAGTGTTCTTTCTGACATCTATCAGCACAAATCTTGGCCACTGAAACAAAGACAACAAGGTTGGTGATGCAGTCTCTGGTCCCGTCCCAAGCAGGCAATCAATATTTCATGACTGCATGAAGAAGAAAACAGTAGCTCTGGCCACCAGACCTAAAGGATAGCATGGTGTCCGATCCTCCTCACTCAGGTTCTGTGGCTCCAGCACCCGGGCCTGGGGGCCTCGGACAAATTAGGTCTGCAGGTTGGACGAGCACGGGCCACGCCTCCGCTCACTTCCCATCTTTCATCCAGGCAGGTCCCAAAACACTTGTCTGGCCGAGCTGATGGATGGGCCTGGAATGGCCTTGTTTGCTGCCCGGGTGAGGCACAGCAGCTGTTT
>NW_011452137.1:0-521 GCF_000754665.1 Bison bison bison | reverse complement strand
ATGCATAGTATTGGATTAACAGTATTTGTAACTGTTTTCTATTTATTGAACTTATATTTTGTTCCTTTTAAGATATTCTTTTTCTGCATTCTCTAGCTTTAAATCAAGATTTAACTGTATTTTGTTTTCTGTTCTTTTTAGCATGTCAGTTATACTTCTTAACATTTTTTAATGGTTTCTGTAGAGTTTGCATCATACAACTGCAACTTATTCAAATCCTCTTAGAGTAACACGATCCTGCCTGAAGGTTGGTCCGTGTATCTCGTAGCAGATATTCCTAGTTCTTCCTCTTCTGTCCTTTGTATCATTTCTGCCATTTATTCCTTTTATTCAGAATATATAATCACTGGATATATTGTAGTTATATTATTATTTTGGAAAAACAGCTATGTTTTTGCTCAACTGAACATAATAAAAAGCTTTATGAGATCTTCATTTATTTTTTCTCTAACTCTGTTACATTCCTTGTGTAGGCAAAGTTTGTGACCTGTATCATTTTCCTTTTCCCAGAAGAATTTGTT
>NW_011452136.1:0-521 GCF_000754665.1 Bison bison bison | reverse complement strand
GTTCAAACTCATGTCCATTGAGTCAGTGATGCCATCCAACCATCTCATCCTCTGTTGTCCCTTTCTCCTCCTGCCTTCAATCTTTCCCAGCATCACATTTTCTATTCTGCAGTGCTTATCTGAATCTACAATTTGTGAAAGATGGAGGGAGTCAAGGTCTTTAGGTCAACTATGGCTTATTAGATTTTTTGACAAGAACTCACAAATCCTAAAACACTGTTTGATTGTAGTTTTCCACATAGGAAAAGGTACATTGGGTTTCCTTGATGGCTTAGACCGTAAAGAATCTGCCTGCAATGCAGGAGACCTGGATTCTATCCTGGGGTTGGGCAGGTCCCCTGAAGGAGGGCATGACAATCCACTCCAGTATTATTGCCCAAAGAATCCCGGTGGACAGAGGAGCCTGGTTACAGTCCATGAGGACTCAAAGAGTTGGGCACAACTGAGCAACTAAGCACAGAACACAGTACACAAATAAAAGTACATTAGGGACAGCTTCAGGTAGCAAATCATATGTACTT
>NW_011452135.1:0-521 GCF_000754665.1 Bison bison bison | reverse complement strand
TTCCAGTATTCTTGTCTGGAGAATCCCATGGACAGAGGAGCCTGGTGGACTACAGTCCATGCGGTCTCAAAAGAGTCGAACATGACTGAGCAACAAAACACTTTCACATTACGGCCAAGGGAACAATTTCCTCTCTGAAGCAATTTGAATCCTGTATACAACCTCTATGCAGGATTAAGGAAAATTTTATTCTAAACTACTGAATTATAAAGAAAATTGTAAATGGTTATAAGAAATAGAGATTTAAATTTGAGTAAGATCTTCATTCCTTCTCTTTAGCCATTCTGATTCTCCTCAATGTAATATATACATAGTATAATATATAGAGATCTATATGGTGAATACATAATACCCTCTAGAATATAAATGGTTTTTCATCTTCTTTATCTTTGATGAGCAAGAGATTTTCAACAGAGCATTTACGTTCATTACCTGTGGTGGATTCATTTTGATATTTGGCAAAACTAATACAATTATGTAAAGTTTAAAAATAAAATAAAATTTAAAAAATATATATATAT
>NW_011452134.1:0-521 GCF_000754665.1 Bison bison bison | reverse complement strand
TGATATAAGAGTTTCTGGTTGGTGAGTGGGTAGCCATTCTCTTCTCCAGGAGATCTTGAACCCAGGTCTCCCACATTGCAGGCAGATTCTTTACCATTTGAATAGCTATGGAAGTCTCTTTTATTCATTCACTAGACAAATACTTCTTCAGAGCCTATACTAATAGTATCTGTACTGAGCTGCAGAAACAAGAAAGATATCATCCCTGTTTCCACAGAGCTCATTTCTAGTTGAGAATAATCCAGTTATGCACGTATGTCTTAATTCTAAATTCAATAGATGTAAAAACTGCTTTCCAGGAATGCCTTTATTCAAACATGTTCTATCTACATACCCCATTCACCAACCAGAAACTCTTATATCAAAATTCACATCTGTGTAGTAAAGAATATAATCTTACCCTAAGAGAGAGGTATTGCCTTTGTCTCATCCGGGAGATAATGTCTCAGAAGACTATCTTTATTTACCTGGAGGCTTTGGCCAGCAGACTAACAAGTGATTTATGATGGGGGCTTTGGGCC
>NW_011452133.1:0-521 GCF_000754665.1 Bison bison bison | reverse complement strand
ATGAAAGTGAAAGAATAGAGTGGGAAAAAATGGTTTAAAATTCAATATTCAGAAAACTAAGATCATAGTTTCTGGTCCATCACTTCATGGCAAATAGATAGGGAAGCAATGTTAGACTTTATTTATTTATTTGGTGGAGGTTGGGTCCAAATCACTGCAGATGGTGACTGTAGCCATGAAATTAAAATATGCTTCCTCTTTGGAAGGAAAGTTATGACCAACCTAAACAGTATATTAAAAAGCAAAGGCATTACTTTGCCAACAAAGGTCTGTCTAGTCAAGTTGATGGTTTTCCCAGTAGTCATAAATGGATGTGAGAGTTGGACTATGTAGAAAGCTAAGCACAGAATAATTGAGGTTTTTGAACTGTGATGCTGGAGAAAACTCTGAGAATCCCTTGGACTTCAGGAGATACAACCAGTCCATCTTAAAGAGATCAGTCCTGGGTGTTCATTTGAAAGACTGATGTTGAAGCTGAAATTCCAATACTTTGTCCACCTGATGAGAAGAGCTGACTCATT
>NW_011452132.1:0-521 GCF_000754665.1 Bison bison bison | reverse complement strand
ATTGGAGCTTCAGCATCAGTCCTTCCAATGAATATTCAGGGTTGATTTCCTTTAGGATGGACTGGTTGGTTCTCCTTGTAGTCCAAGGGACTCTCAAGAGTCTTCTCCAGCACTACACTTTGAAAGCATCAGTTTTTCTGGTCTCAGCTTTCTTTATGATCCAATTCTCACATCTATACATGACTACTGGAGAAACCATAGCTTTGACTACACAGACCTTTGTCAGCAAAGTGATGTCTCTGCTTTTTTAATAAGCTGTCTAGGTTATAGCTGTTCTTTCATGGAGCAAGAATCTTTTGATTTCACGGCTGCAGTCACCATCCGCAGTGATTTCTGAGCCCAAGAAAATAAAGTCTCACTGTTTCCATTTTTTCCCCATCTACTTGCCATGAAGTGACGGGACTGGATGTTATGATCTTAGTTTTTTGAATGTTGAGTTTTAACCCAGATTTTTCACTCTCCTCTTTCACCTTCATCAAGAGGCTCTTTAGTTCCTGTTTGCTTTCTGCTATTAGGGTGGT
>NW_011452131.1:0-521 GCF_000754665.1 Bison bison bison | reverse complement strand
TTTGAGTGAACTCCAAGAGTTGGTGATGGACAGGGAGGCCTGGCGTGCTGTGATTCATGGGGTCGCAAAAAGTCAGACACGACTGAGCGACTGAACTAAACTGAACTGAACTGACCATATGTTTCTGGGTTTATTTCTGGGTTTTCAATTCTGTTCCATTGATCTATGTGTCAGATTTTGTGCCAGTACCATACTATTTTGAATACTGTAGTTTTGCAATATAGTCTGGATTTGGGGAGATTGATACCTCCAGCTTTGTTCCTTTTTCTCAATATTGCTTTGGGAATTCAGGGTCTTCTGTGGTTTGATATTAATTTTAGGATTGTTTGTTTCAGTTCTGTGAAAAATGTCATGGGTATTTTGATAAGGATCGCACTAAATCTGAAGATTGCTTTGGGTAATATAAACATTTTAACATGTTTTCCAATCCTTGAACGTGGAATATATTTCCATTTCTTTGCATCATTTTTAATTTCCTCCATCAATATTTTATAGTTTTCAGAGTATAGCTATATGGATAA
>NW_011452130.1:0-521 GCF_000754665.1 Bison bison bison | reverse complement strand
TATAACTGTTGTAAACAAAGTTCAGATTCCATGGAAAGGAGTATGTCATCCATATAATGAATTATGGAGGCAGTAGGATATTTATCTCTACTGGGTTGTAATAAAACAGATATGAGATATTAGCAAATGGTAGGAGAGTTCATCATCCCCTGAGGTAAAACCTTCCATTGAAATCTTTTAATAGGAGCCATGTGATTTATAGAGGGAACTGAAAAAGCAAAACATTTTCTATCTTTAGGATGCAAAGGTATAGTAAAAAAGCAGTCTTGTAAATCAATAATAATTACAGGCCATCCTTTTGGCACCATGGAAGGGGAGGGCAATCCAGGTTGTAAGGGCCCCATAGGAATCATAGTATTATTAACATTTCTTAAATCTATCAACATACACCATTTTCCTGATTTCCTTTTTATTACAAAAACGGGAGAATTCCATGGGGAAAATGAAGGCTATATATGATTTTTCTGTAATTGCTCATTTACTAATTGTGTGAGAGCTGCCAACTTTTCTTTAGTCAGGGG
>NW_011452129.1:0-521 GCF_000754665.1 Bison bison bison | reverse complement strand
TCCATGAAGTCGCAAGAGTCAGACATGACTGAGCGTGTACACACACACACACACACCCCTGTGTGAGGTCCTCTGTTGGGTGCCCTGAGCACCACAAAGTTGCTACCCTCATGGAGTTTAAAATCTTAGGAAAATTGTTTTGATCACAACTAAAATAATAATAAAAAAGACTGAGAAACATATATATGCTGTATATAATCTGAAGTTAAATTGATTTGCTATTATAGCGTTAATGAAATTCTTGCAATTACAGTTTTTTACCAAATAAATAGGACACCCATTTTGGTGAAGTAAAAACCTGATTTGCAACAGTACAATCTTCTTATCTAGAACAATTTGATAAGGGCAGATAATCAAGGTTTGGTTTCGTTTTGTTTTTAGAGAGAATTACTCTGGCAGATTGTTATGGCAGGCACCTAGTAGATAAACAATAAATACTTACTGTATTCTGAACAATCAGAAAAACACAGAAAATAATACTGAAGTAAACATTAGATTCTGTGTTATAGATCATACATGCC
>NW_011452128.1:0-521 GCF_000754665.1 Bison bison bison | reverse complement strand
GTCTCCCCCCTCCTCTCTTTCTCTACATGTCTCTGCCTCTCCGTTGCTCTGTCTCCCCTCTCTGTCTCCTCCCTCTTCTCTCTCTCTCTCACGGCTGCCAGCGTCATTTTTGTGATCTGCAGCTAGTATTCTCACTCCAGTTGCATAGTCACAAAAGTGATCACTGGCAGGTGTGGCCGCTGCATGGATGGGACATGAGGACGTGTGGCCCAGGGACCACCCTGAAGGGTGATGGGAGAGCTGGGGGCTGGGGAGATTCAGGGAAGGGACAAATACTATCAAAGGGAGTTGCAGGTGGGCGGGAATCTCTGGACTCTTGGGGACTCATGGAACCAGGTGGGGGCTGGGACAGGAAACCAACAGGGGGACTTGCCCTCTTCAGATGCTAAAACCGTGTCCAGGCCTCCAGAGTGCCCTGCCTTCCCTCCACAGATAGGTGGCTGAGAAGCCTGCTGCCATGGCAGGGACCTCACCCACACTGCAGCTTCCTCCTGCTTCTCTGCCCCTTGCCGGGCCGCTCT
>NW_011452127.1:0-521 GCF_000754665.1 Bison bison bison | reverse complement strand
GATGAGATGGCTGGCTGGCATCACCGACTTGATGGACATGAGTTTGAGTAAACTCCGGGAGTTGGTGATGGACAAGGAGTCCCGGCGTGCTGTGATTCATGGGGTCGCAAAGAGTGAGACACGACTGAGCGTCTGAACTGAACTGAACTGAAGGCCTGCAGTAAGTGTCCATTAAGTGTTAAATATTACAATTTAGGATAGTAATATAAAAGCATCGAAGGTTTTATGTTTAATTCATTGACCCTTGAGATGTTAAATATTAGAAATAAAATCATTTGTCTAGAGTTAATACAATCCTTTTAGAGGACAGTGCTGAGAAGGAAAGTTCAGCACAAAGGGTTTTTCCACTGTATGGCTGTGAAGTAAGACTGTCTCCTCGATGTGACTGAGATCCATACAAGAGCAAAGACTAAGTGTACAGCCATTAGGATGATTTAAAGTTCTGTGAATATTATAATAAAATGATCTCCATTCTTCCTTTCATTAGGGTTAGGGTTGCCCTTTTGTAAATGCAGGGAATT
>NW_011452126.1:0-521 GCF_000754665.1 Bison bison bison | reverse complement strand
CTTTGCTGTACACTTGAAACAAGCATAGCTTTGTAAATCAACTATACTTCAATAAAAAGAGGGGGAAAGAAATACACAAGATAACTCTACAGCTAGGATACTTGAATCCTAGGAATTTCCAGAAAGAAGGAAGTGCTCCAAAAAGAAGAAGAAGAATGTCAAAGAGGAGATAAACATCAGTGGGTAAAGCTGTCAAACACAACCTCAGTCAGATGATCCGGGTTTACGCCATCAATAAGTCATACTGATAATACATTCTTTGGATGTGATGCATTGATAATGACATAATCCCATTCTAACCATGAGAAAAATGTCAGACAAATCCAAATTGAAAGACATTTCACCAAATACCTGACCAATAACTCCTCAAAAGGTCATCAAAAATAAAGCAAGTTTGAGAAACTCTCACAGTCCGAAGAAGCCTAAGGAAGCACAACGGTTCAGTGCAATGAAATGTCCTGGATTGGATACTAGAACAGAATGAGGACTTTAGGTTAAAAAAAAAAAAAAGAAATACAAAT
>NW_011452125.1:0-521 GCF_000754665.1 Bison bison bison | reverse complement strand
TGTTGGCTCCACCTTCAAAATATATCCAGAATCCAATCAGTTCTCACAGACTCTTCTGCTCCCTCTCTGTTACAAGCCATTGAGATATTTCACCCAGATTGATGCAAGAGCCTTCTAATGAGTCCCCTGTTTCTGCTTCTGCCCCTCTAGTTCTATTTTCTACAGATTAGCAAGAGAGGTCCTTTTACAAGTAAGCCCATCTTATCACTCCAGGGGTCAAAGCCCTCTAAGAGCTTCACTTCTAACTCAGGAAAAAAGCAAAAGACCCGGGATCCTGCATGCTCTCTGCAATCCAATCCTCTAGGGTGGACCTCATCTTCCAGGACCCTCCCCCAGAGCCCCCCACCTGGTCCTACTGGTCCCCTTTCTCTTCCTTCAATGCACCATACTCCTCTGCCTCCAGAAAGATCCTCAGAACTGGGCACCATCCTTTGAGTCTTTAGTCACATGTCATTTCTTTTTTTTTTTTAATTTTATTTTATTTTTAAACTTTACATAATTGTATTAGTTTTGCCAAATAT
>NW_011452124.1:0-521 GCF_000754665.1 Bison bison bison | reverse complement strand
GTCTTTACAGCTAAAGTCTGTTCTTGCGTGTCTGGACCAAGTCCAGCTGTCAGACTGCAATATTATTGACTTTCTCTTCTCAAGTGAGTGCTTTATATCTGCTGGCTCCATTTCTTTACCACTCGTTCTGAAACACCTTGTAATCTGGCTTCTGCTGCTGCCTCTTTAGTAAAATTGCTCCCCTGCAGGTTACCAATGACGGACTTTTTACTGAATTCACTGGGGCTTATTTTTCTTTCTCCCCCTTGAATGTTTTCCTTTCCTTGGCTTGTGGCAGTACATGTATCTGTTTCCCTCCCACCCCTCTGAGCATTCCTTCTCTCCTTTTTGATGACAAATCTTCCTCTTCCATTCAAATGTGACTATTCTCGAAAGGGGATGTCTTTAGTGCTCCCTTCCCCCTCTACTCTTTACTCATTTTCATGGCTTCAACTGCTATCTCAATATCATTAATTCTCCAGTTCTCACTTCTTACCGATGCCCCAGTCCTAGAGATCTTAGGGACTAATAATAAAGCTTTC
>NW_011452123.1:0-521 GCF_000754665.1 Bison bison bison | reverse complement strand
TTCTTCTTCTTCTTATTTGGGAGAAAATGTTTGAAAGGAAAGGTAAAGAAAGTCTGAATACATTTCTATAACTCTTGAAATGTTCATTAGTCTTCTTGTGCTGAAGGCTGATCACACCTGTTTACTTCTGCCGCCTGAAAGGTTCCTTAGCTTTTTTCTCCTAGCCTGCAATGCCTGCTTAATGATGTCACAAACCTTTCTCAATACACAATGTCAACAAGATTCTTTGTCGCTTGGTAGATAGTTGAGGGTGATTGGGAGTGGAGGGCAAGGCCAGGGCTGAGGGCCTGGATTCTAGTCCTGTACCAGCACCAGTTGAAGTGTTTCTAAGATGGTGCTTAAGGAAACCCATTCATGTGATTTTCATTTAGTCAGCCTTGAGTGATGCAAGAGCATCTGCAATTTTTTTTAAATGGTATTTATTTAGTTTTGGCTGTGCTGGGTCTTGTTTGCGGTGAGCAGGCTTTTTTCTCGAGTTGCAGCGAGCAGGGGGTTACTCTCTAGTTGCCGTGCACAGGCTT
>NW_011452122.1:0-521 GCF_000754665.1 Bison bison bison | reverse complement strand
TGAATGAGTTGTAGCTCTTCTGCTTTATCTTCTTAGTGGAAACAGACGAAGAAACACAACAACAACAGAAACCTTATCAGCAGTAGAAAACAGCATGGGAAAATGTGATGATAAGAATTTTCAGGAGAGGACTTCTCTGGTGGTCCCAGTGGTTAGGACTCCATGCTTTTAATGCAGGACAGGGGCAGGTTCGAACCCTGGCTGGGGAAGCAGGATTTCACATGCTACAGAGCATGGCCAAAAAATTAAAAAAAAAAAAAAAAGAATTTTCAGGAGAACATCAACTTAAGTTGTCAGGAAGAAGGTCTGTGATGAGCATTATTAGAAACATGAAACATTTTCTATTTTCAGAAAAAGGGCAAAGCACAGTGACATTTCTGAGCCTATAAGCCAAAGACCAAACCATTTGTTGAGGGAAGAAGTGAGAAGTAGGTAAAAATATCATGACTTTCATCTACCTATCTTCTATTTTGAGCTGTTCTCAGAAGCAAACCAGAAAAAAAAAAAAAAAAAAATCCTGT
>NW_011452121.1:0-521 GCF_000754665.1 Bison bison bison | reverse complement strand
GGATTTTCTAGGCAAGAGTACTGGAGTGGGGTGCCATTGCCTTCTCTGATATATATATATATATATATACACACATACAAATAAATAGTTAAATTTTAGTTTAATTTGATAGAAGAAAAAGGAACTGAAATGAAACTGAAGAAACCAATGAAGGTCAGATAAATGTATATTATATCAAGAGATATTAGTTTCTAAAAACAACACAATGATTAAAAAACAAAAAGGTTATAAAAAACATTAAGAGATTGGAGTCATTTTTATATTCTCATTTCAATTTTAGAAGATATTAACTTTGAACATTTGTTTGTACTTCCTTTGGATCCTCAGAAATGGTAATAATTAATTTTAGTTTGTCAAGGTTTATAACATTAATTTCTATTTTGCAGTTATAATCCCCAGAGTTCTTGAATCTTAGTTCTGCTTAGTTTAAGTGGATTATTTAGTACTCACTGCTATCATTTTATCATGCTTCTCTATTTCAGAATTCTTTACTTGACTCATCTCTTGGTTGTCTGGATTTC
>NW_011452120.1:0-521 GCF_000754665.1 Bison bison bison | reverse complement strand
TCTCTCTCTCTCTCATATCTCTCTGTCTCTCCCTCATGTCTCTGTCTCTCCCTCTGTCTCTCTGTCTCTCCCTCATATCTCTCTGTCTCTCCCCATCTCTCTGTCTCTCCCCCGTCTGTCTCTCCCCGTCTCTCTGTCTCTCCCTCATGTTTCTGTCTCTCCCTCAGTGTCTCTCTCTCTCTCATATCTCTCTGTCTCTCCCTCATGTCTCTGTCTCTCCCTCTGTCTCTCTGTCTCTCCCTCATATCTCTCTGTCTCTCCCCATCTCTCTGTCTCTCCCCCGTCTGTCTCTCCCCGTCTCTCTGTCTCTCCCTCATGTTTCTGTCTCTCCCTCAGTGTCTCTCTCTCTCTCATATCTCTCTGTCTCTCCCTCATGTCTCTGTCTCTCCCTCTGTCTCTCTGTCTCTCCCTCATATCTCTCTGTCTCTCCCCATCTCTCTGTCTCTCCCCCGTCTGTCTCTCCCCGTCTCTCTGTCTCTCCCTCATGTTTCTGTCTCTCCCTCAGTGTCTCTCTCTCTCTC
>NW_011452119.1:0-521 GCF_000754665.1 Bison bison bison | reverse complement strand
GGAGAATCCCAGGGACGGGGGAGTATGGTGGGCTGCCGTCTACGGGCTTGCACAGAGTTGGACACAACTGAAGCAACTTAGCAGTAGCAGCAGCAGCATATTAATGACATTCAAAGGATGACTCTTAAATATTTGGAATGCTTTTCAGAATTTTACCTTCAAGTATAGACAAAACTGTAAAAACACTTGAATTTTTAATTGCTAAAATAATACAAAATGGCTATTTGGGTGATATGTGTCATACGGGAAAAATATTTGATAATTCTGACCAACTCTTTTAAGAACTTAATTGACAAAAATGACTCTAGAGAATGTTTCTTTGTGTATTTTGTCTGTTGATACCTAACTCATCCCAGAAAGGTAGCTGTCTCTAGGTAGAGTACATTTGATATATTTTATATACATATATGTTTAATTTTATTTAGAAAATTTTTATATTTTAGTAGTCTGTTTTAGTCAGTAATGTTCATATCCAAAGTGTTTCTCCTACAATTCTAGGATCTTTTCTTAGAGTTAATGCT
>NW_011452118.1:0-521 GCF_000754665.1 Bison bison bison | reverse complement strand
GAATAAACAATGAAATTAAAAGATTACCACAATTAAATTTAATCTAAGTAGGTCTTAAAATACAGCAGTTTGCAAAGCAATATGGTAATTCATTGCCTTTGGAACTCTCAGTTCTAGACACAGATAGAACCTTTAAACATATGGGCTAAAAATTGACCCTAACATCATAAGTGCTAAGGCTTTTTATATCTTAACATGTTTTTGTTCAGTTTTAAAATAAGGGCCCAATTGTGAACAAACAAGCTCAACAGAGTTGTGGCCAAAATTTTAAGATTTGATAACTGTTTAAATAATTGACATTAAAATGACACATCCATTTTTTTAAAGGCCACTTAAAAGGAATTGGAGAAGGCAATGGCACCCCACTCCAGTACTCATGCCTGGAAAATCCCATGGACAGAGGATCCTGGCAGGCTGCAGTCCAGGGGGTCGCTAAGAGTCGGACACAACTAAGCGACTTCACTTTCACTTTTCACTTTCCTGCATTGGAGAAGGAAGTGGCAACCCACTCCAGTGTTCTT
>NW_011452117.1:0-521 GCF_000754665.1 Bison bison bison | reverse complement strand
TATAAACTCCAGGACTGGTCAACTAATCTGGTCTCTGAGCAGGGGTTATTAACAACCTTTTTCCCTGGTTTAGTTGCCAAGTCAATAGTGGGTTATCACAAATAATGGCCTCTGACTGAGTAATAGTCCTACTGAAAGGATGTGGGCCAATTAAGAGAGTTTCATACTTGCTAAGAGTTTCATCCTGCTGAGCTCAGAGCAGAATCAATCCTGGCTTTACACTGAATGTGGGACAGTGCAAAAATTATAAAACCTTTTAATGCTTATTGAAATCAAATAAGTTCTATAAAACCTGTGGAGATTTTCTTACCTCTGAAGGGTAATGATTATCTTTCCATTCACCATCTAGACTGACACCTAGAAGCTAAAGAAATAACCAAAGAATGGCAATTTTCAAAAACTATCTTATTTTTAAAACCAAAAGACCTTAAATGCACCCATTTTTTTCTTTCTCTTTAAGGTCTTTCTTTTTTTTTCAATTGTATTCCTTCCATAATTCATGTTGAGAATAGCATTTCTTC
>NW_011452116.1:0-521 GCF_000754665.1 Bison bison bison | reverse complement strand
TTTCAATTGTCATAAATTATTTTCACCTTTTTTTTTTTTTTTTTGGCACAAGGGGCATAAAGACTCGAAATGCATAATGTGATTACAAATAAGAATGGTGATACTTCCATGAAGTGTAACTGATTTCAAAAGCAGTTTAAGATGCAATAGAAATACTAATGATTTTTAAGCCCACAAAAAACTTAATTTACTTCTTGCTAATTTACACATTCATGTATTTATTTTATATCAAGGAAAAGGAAAACTAATCTTGCAGTTCAAAGACTATTCCTCTTTCCCCTTCACTTTCTCCTCTTCGCTTGCACTGGCAAGTTCTACATTGCTCTAAGAATAGCTTAAGCCTGCTGAGATGGTGTATGGCTCTAAGGCTGTAAGAGACTAAATAAGAAAGGATATTATTAACTTTTTTAAAGAAGATTTCAGAGGACTATCAACTGAAAAAAACTTCATATAAAAAAAAAAGGTAAAACAAATCTTCCTCCTATGATCTGTTAAAGTCTTAAAAAAGCAATTGACAAGTA
>NW_011452115.1:0-521 GCF_000754665.1 Bison bison bison | reverse complement strand
GGTATGTGGGATCTTCCCAGACCGGGGATTGAACTAGTGTCTCCCGCATTGCAAGGCAGATTCTTAACCACTGGACCACCAGGGAAGCCCTGTTCTACATAACATTATTGAGATCAGCCCAATAAACCTCAGAACAGCCCTATGAATATACCCACTTTATGGATGAAGAAACGAATGCACAGAGTGGGTAAGTGATTTACCCAGGGTCACACAACAAGTGCAGAAGTCTGAACCAAGCAGTCTGCCTCTGAAGTCCATGCTCTAATTCCACTAAACTACCTCTCCAAGGTTGTGAATGATAAGTTCATCCGAGATCAGAAATTCTAGAAACATAGAGTTCTACCAAAAGAAGGCATTTTTTTTACCACAGTCTTTCAATGAAGCACTCTTTGCTGCTAAGAACTGTCCACAAAATGAGAGAAAAACTTAATTTTTAAACAGTATATATATATATGTATATATATATATATATATATATAAACAGTCAATACCAAAAATTCACAACCCTATATAAATCTTTT
>NW_011452114.1:0-521 GCF_000754665.1 Bison bison bison | reverse complement strand
TGAGGTCACAAAGAGTCAAACACAACTACGTGACTAACACACACACATCATCAAATTGATTCACCACCCCCAAAGACCTCCGCATCACATGTAGGTCACCAGCAAATGGAAGTTTCAGACTGGGGAAGCAGGGCACAGAGGAGGCGGACTAAAGAAAGCAGTCCCAGGAACCCACATGATCTTACACGGCAGACACTGGACCAGCTCCTTCTCTTTCCTTCTTCCCAGCACAGGGCTGGATGACATTTCCTACCCCCCTGGGCATTAGGTGTGGCCGAGTGATTGAATGCCAGCCAGAGGAATGTGAGCAAGAATGAAATGTGCCACTTCAGGCCCATCCCATTAAAACCTTTTGTGAACAATCCTCCGAGGACTTTCTCCTGCTAGCAAACCTGGCAGAGGCACAAGACGGAAAGGACCTGGGGCTGTGGATGACTGCTCCAAGAGCCACCACCAACCTGGTCTCCACGAGTGACATGAACTGCTGTAGAGAGTGGAGATTCTTTATCTATTAGAGAAAG
>NW_011452113.1:0-521 GCF_000754665.1 Bison bison bison | reverse complement strand
TAGCCATTCCTTTCTCCAGGGGATCTTCCTGACCCAGGGATCAAACCTGGGTCTCCCACATTGCAGGCAGACTCTTTTACCACCTGAGCCACCAGGGAAGCCCCTGTTGAGTGCAAATATATTTACAATTGTTATATTTTCCTGTTGAATTGATCTTTTTATCGCTATGTAATGATCTTCTTTGTTTCTAGAGACAAAAGTCTTTATAACTTAAAGTCTTCTTTGATGTTAGCAGAGCCACTAAAGTGAGTTTCTTGATTTTTTACATGGTATATTGCAAAAAAGATGGAAAACTGTTATCAAAATGTCTTTCTCAAGGCTTCTCAAGAATTTAAATAAAAAACTTTAAATTATACAAACCCAAAGAAATAAAGAAGAAAATAGTAAAAGTTGAATATAAATTATGAAATAGAAAATTAATGTACAGTGCAAAAAAGCACAAATCAAAATTTTATCCTTTGAAAATACTGATAAAATTGATAAAAGACTAGCAAGATTTATTAATAATATGTATAGAAAAT
>NW_011452112.1:0-521 GCF_000754665.1 Bison bison bison | reverse complement strand
AGGCTGCGGTGCACCTCCAGCCTCCTTCATCCCCAAGGCCCTTTGGTTCAGGACAATTTTTCAACCCAAAGTCATACAGATTCAGCAATATTTTACCCCAGAAGAATGACTACTTCAGAGATTTAGAAACTGCCACTGATTCTACCGATTCCCTATTTCTCCTCATGTCCTTTACAGCCATGTGACTGTAAACAACTTACTGAATCCCACTCTGCCTCAGCCTCCTCATCTGTAAAGTCAGATTAATAATAGAACCACCCAACAGGGTTGTAGAAAGATCATTTAAATGGATATATATGAGGTCCTCAGAAAATACTTGGCTCAATTCAAGTGTTCAATCTACAAGGATACTTTGTACCCTGTAAGTAATGTAGTGAATATTTTATAATAACTATAGGATATAGTTATTATACTCTATAGTACTATAAAGCAAGAGAGTGTCAGAAAAACATCTATTTCTGCTTTATTGACTATGTCAAAGCCTTTGACTGGGTGGATCACAATTAACTGTGGAAAATTCT
>NW_011452111.1:0-521 GCF_000754665.1 Bison bison bison | reverse complement strand
GTGTGTGTGTGTGTGTGTGTGTGTGAGATAGGCACACCTACAAAGATGAAGAATACACATTTGGGGCATAGACAGCAATCCTAGGTAGGTGGGATAAACCATCATCCAAGGTTAGAACCTGGGGGAAGAACTCATGGGCAATATCAGAAGTCATATTTGGCAGGAGGTTTGGGAAACAGGTTGCAAAAGAGACCCTGACTCCCACTAGATCTGGAACCAGCCACAGCCGCCTTACATAAGCATCCAGCACCAACAGGGCAAAGATGGATTGTGTTTAGGAGGAAACCACTAAAACTCCTAGAAAGGTGATTATGAATTTAAATTAAATTCAGGAATAACTATACATAGTACTTATAAGACGTTGCTGTATGTAATGTCCCTATAGTTTAATTGCTATTGCTAAGTCACTTCAGTTGTGTCCGACTCTGTGTGACCCCACAGATGGCAGCCCACCAGGCTTCCCCGTCCCTGGGATTCTCCAGGCAAGAACACTGGGATGGGTTGCCATTTCCTTCTCCAGT
>NW_011452110.1:0-521 GCF_000754665.1 Bison bison bison | reverse complement strand
CTACGTTTTTAGACCTTTGCTGGTCTCAGGGCAAAAAAGTTAAATCTGCAGCATCACATCCCCTCTCTGCCAGCTACTGCTGTGTTCTCTGGGCCTCAGTTTCCAGATCACTGAATCGGGATAATAATCATCTAATTCACAGAAACACTAAGAGAGCTGAGAGGATATATTTTGGTGCTCTGAACAACATAATGTGTTAGCAGCTCAGTCATGCCCGACTCTTTGCAACCCCATGGACTGCAGCCCACCAAGCTCCTCAGTCCATGAGATTTTCCAGGCAAGGACACTGGAGTGGTTTGCCATTTCCTTCTCCAACATAGGAGAACAGCATAATAGGGAAGAACAAATCTGACTCCAACTTGTTGCTACAAGTTAAGAATGTTGCCTACAGCCTGAAATATGCAGGATAGCTCATCCTCAAGTCTCTGATCTTTAAAGGTATAATACTTTTCCATTTAAAATTTTACTTATTTTTGTATTTTTGGTTGTGCTGAGTCTTCATTGCTGTGTACCGGCTTTCT
>NW_011452109.1:0-521 GCF_000754665.1 Bison bison bison | reverse complement strand
TTTGTTAAATTTCATTTTGTTCATGTATTATTTTCCTGATTTCATTGAATCGTCTCTAAGTGCTTTTTGTACCTCATTTCATTTCCTCAAGATAACTATTTCGAATTTTTATCAGGTAAATAACAAAACTCCATGTCTTTGGGCCTGGTTACTGGAAGATTATTGTGATTTTTTGATGATGTCGTGTTTCCTTGATTTGTTGTATTCTTTGGAGTTTTCTATTGCTGATTTTTGAATTTGAAATAGGAGTCACCTATTCTAATCCTTAATAACTGTCTTTAAGGGAAAAAATCTTCATCAATCCTGCTATAAACTCTGAAGCTTTCTTAAACCTTATATGGATATACCTCCTCTCCATGCTTTTTGTTCTCTCTTGTGGCATAATTTTTAATCTTGTACGTCTTCATTCGATCTTACAACAAACCAGGCTGGCTGCTAATAGCCTGTTTTTGTTTTGTTTTGTTTTGTTTTTTCTGCATGGCATGTGGGATCTTAATCCCCTGACCAGGGATTGAACCTGT
>NW_011452108.1:0-521 GCF_000754665.1 Bison bison bison | reverse complement strand
GTGAGGGTGATGGACGCGGTGACGACGGTGAGATGGCAGGGGTGCTGATGGTGCTGAGGCCCACACGACCACCCCTGCGCACCGGGCATTGGGTCCACTGGAGAGGACGTGGACGGGACACGGTGCCCGGGCAGGGCAGCCTCAGGAACCGGTGGTGATGGCTGATGGTGATGGTGGTGGTAGTGATGGCAAGAGCACGCTCTTCTGTGCTAGGCGCTTTTCTAAACAACTTACCGTCCTCATAACAATCCCAGAAAGTAGCTAACATATCCTCATCCCCATTTTATAGATAAGAAAAGGCACACACATTTAAAAAACAAATACAGAGGTCATTCTGGAAGGCCCACCAGGGGTCTTTTTAATTTCAGCTAATTTTGAGGCTCACGTGACTGCCACTGGCACACCTGGCATTAGGTCCACTTAGAAGGACGTAAGACAGGACACGGTGCCCAGGGACGGCAGCCTCGGGCGCCCCTCTTCACTGGAGCCAGTCCACAGGACCCCAGGCCACAGAGCCACTC
>NW_011452107.1:0-521 GCF_000754665.1 Bison bison bison | reverse complement strand
TCCATGCGCTGTGAAAGAGAAACAAAAATTTACATACAAACATCTAACCATTTGTAGGAAGCACATGACCTGGTGGTAACTGTCTTCAAAATCAACAATGCTTTTTTGAATGCTGACTATGATAAGAAAATTAAGAAACAATGTGGCCAAGAAGTCTTATTTTCCTTTTTCTACCATGATTACATGACACTCAGAAAAGGTGCATTTCAGTGTAATGATTTCTATCTCCTATGGAACCAGAGATTACTAGACTATTTTTCATTACTTAGCTTTCACCATCATTATCTCATGAGTGTAGAAACGTCTATTCAGTAAAGAGCAGCATGGGGGAAGGGGTGGCAAGAAGGCCAGGAAACAAGAGTATCCCTGACAGCAACAAGTTTCCATGCATTCCTTCTTGTAATCCTGACCACTAAAGTCTAAATCACAGAGACGAGAAGAGGAAAGAACAGACAGAAATCAGGTTTTGGGGTGCTACCACATAACCTAACGTCTGGTGTTAGGTTATGTGGAAATCAAAC
>NW_011452106.1:0-521 GCF_000754665.1 Bison bison bison | reverse complement strand
TTCACTTTCATGCATTGGAGAGGGAAATGGAAACCCACTCCAGTGTTCTTGCCTGGAGAATCCCAGGGATGGGGGAGCCTGGTGGACTGCCGTCTACGGGATCGCACAGAGTCGGACACGACTGAAGCAACTTAGCAGCAATCAATCAATAAGCCTACCCCAGAGATGAGAACTCATTGGAAGGTAAAATCAGAAGGATCTTGGGACCATGCAAGGGCTGAGAAAAGAGAGAAGACGATAGGAAAACTTTTAAGTTTGGCCTTGGAAGATAGTAGGGTGACAAAGTCATTAACTGGATCTGGAAATTAAGGGGAAGGGCAGGTTTGAAGGAGGAGGGCTTCAAGGAGGTCACTTGGGGCCATGTCGAGTTTGAAGCTCCTATCGGGTATCCTGTGGGAATTTGAATAGGGATAGTGGGTCAAATGTTTCTGAACACTTCCATGTGTCAAGCAACCAGCTGGGTGCCCTGAAGAGGTGTTCTCATTTTAAAACCCCAAGAAGCAGATATTCCTCCGCTTATT
>NW_011452105.1:0-521 GCF_000754665.1 Bison bison bison | reverse complement strand
TTTTTTTTTTTTTTTTTTTTTTTTCTCATTTACCTGACACTTCAGTCAGAATATGAGCTCTGAGGGGGACAAAAAAAATCTTATCTCTCTGTCTGCAATATCCAGTAGAGTACACAGCAAGTTTGCTAACATGGCTTTTAGTATAGCAGGCTGATCATCTGGAAGAGATTTACAAATCCTGGGCCATTAATAAAGTTAAGTGACCTGGAGAGTGTCAGATCAAGTCAAGGAAATAAAATTGCAAAGGGATGAAGGGTTCTAAATGCCCCCTTTTATAAAGTCCAGTTGCATCAGTTCAAAAACTATTGTACACTCATTTTATCGTCATAAGATGAACGGAGATCATTAGGCGTATTGTCTTACTGTTAATAGTTAATGCATTTTTCCTCTTCTTATGTCGATTTCTGAAGTCAAGGGTCAGACCTAACTCAGCACTCTTGGGCAATGTTTTGAATGAATATCACACCTTCTGCATTCATTAGAATTTGTAGGACAATGGTTTATGGTAAAAAAAAAAAAAA
>NW_011452104.1:0-521 GCF_000754665.1 Bison bison bison | reverse complement strand
TGAGAAGGGTCTTCTGTCCTGTGGGACCCTTACCTGGGCAGTAGGGGACGCTCTCCTCTGAGGCCGTAGAGCCTGCTGGTTCAGATACGGAGTTGTTGCACTTCGGCAGCACCTGGGTGTGATTTCCTGCAGAAACAGCAATGATCGGAAGTCTGGAAGGGTTGAATAATAAGAAACTGTTAAAGGAAATAATGACCTAGTGATGGAGCCTAAGATGAAAGTTGTGACCCAGTAGTAAAGTTATCATAATCTTAGTGTTCACCTTCTCCAAGGAGAGTTCTGCTTCTGACAGTACCACAATTTCTGTTTTAACCCAAGTGTTGCTGTAAGAATGAGTTAAGTAAGATGTTTTGTCGCTAAATCTATCCCTGAGCTGTGCTTAGTCACTCAGTCTTGTCTGACTCTTTGCAACCCTATGGACTGTAGCCCTCCAGGCCCCTCTGTCCATGCTGATTCTCCAGGCAAGAATACTGGAGTGGGTTGCCACACCCTCCTCTAGGGGATCTTCCAAACCCAGGGAT
>NW_011452103.1:0-521 GCF_000754665.1 Bison bison bison | reverse complement strand
AGACAGATTATACAGAGTGAAGTAAGTCAGAAAGAGAAAAACAAATAAAGAGGGGATGAGAAGCCCAAATATTGGATGTACGATAGGCTCAAGGATGTTGCACAATCCGGGCAATATAGCCAATATTTTGTAATAACTGCAAATGGAAAGAAACTTTTTAAAACTGCACTAAAGTTTGTTAATTAAAAATATAAGTATTTTTTAAGTTAAAATTGTCTGGAAGTAACAAAAGTTGGCACGTATATAGAACAGTGGGTGGGACTTCTGACTTACTGGGAGTGTAAATCTATACAACTTTAGGTTTGCAGTACTGATTTGGCAATATCTAAAAAGTTGAAAATGTCTGCATCTGAAGACCCAATAATTCAATTCCTAGGAATATTCTTTAAAAACTTTGAAATGTATGTGTAAAGAGCCATGGAACAGAACGTCCACTATGTCACTGTATGTAATTGTGAGAAAAAAATTCTCTTTTGAAAGCAACTTAAATTTTCACTAACAGGAGAATGAGTAAATAAATT
>NW_011452102.1:0-521 GCF_000754665.1 Bison bison bison | reverse complement strand
TGTTGCCTCTAATTGCAAAAATTTGAAACAAGCCAGTTGCTTAATAACTGTTGGTCAAAATATTTTGGTAAATTCATCTGATGGAATGTTCCACTATCAAAGACTTGGGAAACACCAGGTGGTTAAAATATATATATATATATAAATATAAATATATAAAATAATATTTACAGTATCATCGTAATTTTGCAAGGAAATAAATATACATTTAAAATTGAGTAACAGATACATCACCAAATAGAAACAGAATTCTGAGTAATGAGATTATGGGTAATTCTATAATTTTTCTGTAGTCAACATTTATACCATTTGTATTCAATATCATAATATTATTTAAAAATGGTTCCACTCATATGCTGGCTTTGACTTCTCATTCCTGAGAATCAGGTCTTTCTGGGGCTGGCACAGACCAACCCAAATTTGGGATGAGTGAAAAGAGAACTGGGGAGCTGGAAGAGAGGTGGGTGGATAAGGTGGTAAGGAAAGGCAGCAGGCAGGGTTTGGGGTTCTGGGCAGGGCAG
>NW_011452101.1:0-519 GCF_000754665.1 Bison bison bison | reverse complement strand
GCAATATGCATTTAAGCTTCCTCCATGTTTTGTGTTGTGATTTTTTTTTTTTTTTTTGGTCATGCTTTTGGCCTGATAGCTCACTTCTTTTTATCACTAAATAATATTCCATTGTATGAATGTGCCATAGATTATCCATACCTATATTAAGAGTATCTTAGTTGCTTCCAAGTTTTAGCAGTTATAAACACAGCTGCTGTAAACACTCATAAGCGGGTGTTTTTGTAGACATAAATTTTCATCTCATTTGGGTTACTACTGAGGAGCACAATGGATTGTGTGGTATGAAAAGGTTAATTTTGTAAGAAACTGCCTAACTGCCTTCCAAAGTGTCTGTACTATTCTGCATTCCCACCAGCCAGCAATGAATGAGAGTTCTGCATCCTCCTCAGGACTGATATTGTCAATGGTGGGATTTTCAGCCATTTTCATGTATGTAGCAGCTGTAATTTGTAATGTCCTGATGACACAAAATGTTGAGCATCTTTTCATTTGATTATTTGCCATCTGTATGTCTTC
>NW_011452100.1:0-521 GCF_000754665.1 Bison bison bison | reverse complement strand
GCCATTTCTTCCTCCAGGGGATCTTCCTAAGCCAGGGATCGAACCCACATCTCCTGCATTGGCAGGCGGATTTTTTTTTACCACTGAGCCAACTGGGAAGACCAATGTTCCTTTGTTGACCTGATTTTGTTCCTCCCTTTAAGATGCTCTCTCTTCCCCTTTATCTCCTATGTGACATCTGAAGTGAGCATCAGAGACTGTGCTTTCCTTGATCTCTAGCAGCTTGCTCACCTTCTCCTTTCACTTCCCCATCTTTGTCCTCCCCCACTTCCTTCTCATCCTCCTTCAATCAGTTGTTGTCTATCATCCAGTAGTTCTATCTTCGTGCACGCAAGTTCTTTTTGTTCTGATTGATCTTCCTCTTAAGGAAGTTCCTCTTTTTTATTTGTTGGTTACTTTGGACTTGGATCCAGTACCCTAAGTTCAGCGGTTCCCTAAGCAGGGAAAGGTGACACAGTTTCCACCTGCTAGGTCAGTGGTGCAGAAGCAAGCAGGCTGCAAGCCCCCTAGAGAGGCACCTG
>NW_011452099.1:0-521 GCF_000754665.1 Bison bison bison | reverse complement strand
GTTTCACTCAAGCTCTTAATGGTGAAAAGACTAAATGTTTAATGGTGAAAGACTAAAAGCTATCCCTTCAAGACCAGGAACAACACAAGGATGTTGTACCACTTCTATTCAACACTGTACTAGAAAGTCTAGTCAGAGCAATTAGGCTAAAAATATAAGTGAAAGGCGTCCAGATTGGAAAGGAAAAAAAGTTATCTCCATTTGCAAATGACATGACCTTGTACATGCATGCATGCTAAGTTGATTCAGTCATGATCTTGTACATAGATAATCCTAAAGAATCCACTGAAAAACTATTAAAACAAATTCAGCAAGGTTGAAGGATACAAGATTAATAAACAACAATTATATTTCCATAAACCAAAATGAGAATACAAACAATTAAACTGAGAAAACAATATCATTTACAAAGCATCAAGAAAGCAGCCTACTGGGATTTTAATAGGGATTTTTTTGAATCTTAGATCTATTTGGTACACATTACAGTTTTAACAGAGTTAAATATTCCTATCCATAACCAT
>NW_011452098.1:0-521 GCF_000754665.1 Bison bison bison | reverse complement strand
TGAGGTAGAATGAAGTCTGTCAAATGGTCTTTTCCTAACTTTAAAGACAAAGCAAATGTTAAATTGTATTGGTTAGCTCAGTGTCAATATGGAGCCAAGGCTGGAATCTTTCACTCCAGAGAGTATATAAACTGTAACTTGAAAGCAAATAATTAAAAGATTTTTTTGAAATGAGCATATGTGGGGGTTAGAAGTTTGGTCTGTGTAATTACAGAGACTATGTCTATAGAGCCTGTGTAAGACTATGGAGGGTGGGCACAGGTAGGAGAAGGGGCAAATAGAGAGAGAGAGAGAGAGAGAGAGAGAGAGAGAGAGAGAGAGAGATCTCTGACAAAAACATAACAAAAGGGAATGTCCTGTTCAAAGATCACATTTACTGGACAAAGGGGTCATCCCGGGAGTGAGAACGTGGAACTATTTTGTTCACCATTCCCATTTTTTATTAGAGGCTTGTACATGGCAGCTACTCAAAAAATATCTTGTGAAAAAGTCTGACTTAGTGTCTTAAAGACTAAATAAAG
>NW_011452097.1:0-521 GCF_000754665.1 Bison bison bison | reverse complement strand
GTCACACCAAAATTGAGCAGAAAGTGCAAAAATTTCCCTTATAACTCTGTCCTTCCCTCCTCCCACTGATGCCCCCGTTATCAACAGCCCTCACCAGAGTGGCACGTTTATTACAGTTGATGAACCTGCATTGACACATCTGTATCACCCTAAGTTTGTAGTTTACATTAAGGTTCATTTTGGGTTTTGTACGTGATGTGGGTTTTTACAAATATATAATGATATGTATCTGTCACTATAGTGTCATACAGAAGAGTTTCCCTGCCCCCAGAATCCTGTCCTCTGCCTAGGCATTTCCCTTACCCTTCAGTTCCTGACCACTACTGATCTTTTTACTGTCTTTATAGTTTTTCCTTTTCCACAATGTCATATACAACAGTCTTCCTTATCAGAGGGAGATACATTCCAAGACCCCCAGTGCATACCTGAAACCTCAAATAGTATCAAGCCTATACTAAAAGTTTCCTCAAATAGTATCAAGCCTATACTAAAAGTTTCCTCAAATAGTATCAAGCCTATAC
>NW_011452096.1:0-521 GCF_000754665.1 Bison bison bison | reverse complement strand
TCCCCTTGGGGATGAGGGATGGAAGATCACTCCTACATGGGCAAGTCCTTTCTCTCGTTGAAGCCTTCTTCACACCCACCCAGAATTCCGGCCCTGTCTTCCCTCCCACCCCTGACACACACACCATACCTCCTCTCTCTGTCCCAGGAAGTCATGTCTTCTGTTTCCTTCTTCCTTGAGCACAAGGGACCAGTTTCCCAAGCCCTTGGCCCTCTCCCTACAGGCATCAAGCTAGACTTCAAGAGCATCAAGGCTGTGGGCCCCTCCCTGGACCTCCTTCGGCGGCTGACAGAGGAGGGGAAAGTTCGAAGGCCTGTGTGGATCAATGCTGACATCCAGAGGGGTCCCAATGTGGGCCTCTCAATAGAGGTCAATGCCACACAGTGAGTGTTTGCCTCTCTGCTCCAGCTGTGTCCAGTCTGTTTCCTTCAACATCGGGTACAGCAGGTGCTCAGGGGACCTTTGCTGAGTTTGCCTCCAGCCACACCATGTCGTCTGACCTCTGAGCCTTCACACATGCT
>NW_011452095.1:0-521 GCF_000754665.1 Bison bison bison | reverse complement strand
GAAAAAAGCGGTCAACATCCCAGCGGTCAGTGATCTATTTTTTCAAAATAAACTGTATTTGCTAAATTGGGGACATTAAAGTAGGGATGTTAGGTGTAAACTTTGGTTTATTAAGAAATAAAAACAGAGAACTTTTATTTTTATCAGGGAAACAGGCCTTCATTTTAGGCAATATACCCTTCAGATATTATTTAGAGAAATGTTTATTAAAATATGAAACATAAAGAATTGTTTAAAATTTACTTAAAGTTTAGATTTCAAGTCTATAACACTTCTTAGGATTTTCTGGACCAGTATTATCTATCATAATCTATATAATATATTCTGTTATTCTTCAAACATATTTTAAAAATGCCATAGAAAGCATTACCTTTCTTTTACTGCAAACTCTCTACATAATAAAAGGAAATAAATAAGGAACTGTGGAGACAATAAGCCAGAGAAGGTGATGGTACCCCACTCCAGTACTCTTGCCTGGAAAATCCCATGGACGGAAGGGCCTGGTGGGCTGCAGTCCATGG
>NW_011452094.1:0-521 GCF_000754665.1 Bison bison bison | reverse complement strand
GAATATACACATATACATATACACCCATAAGCAAAGTCAAATCAGTCCAACAAAAATAAAGAATAGATTGACCCAGTGAACAAAGGAAACCAAAAATTATATCTACCAGATATAACTAAATACAAAGTGGAAAACAAAACTATAGCAAAGTGCCAACTGCAAAATAAAGCAATGAAGGTAAAACTAACAAATATGTTGAGAGGAAAGGAAAGAAAGAAAAGGAAGGAATAGATACGCAAAGTTAAATAGATGAAGAATATTTATATACATTAAAGATTAACTGCAAGGGGAAAAGCACAGTATAAAAAGCAAAGAAAGGAATAAATGTAGAAAAAAATTTTAGGTTTAAAAAATTAAAATTAAAAAAGACAGAGAGAAGAAAAAAAGGAAACTCCACAGAACTGCAAAAGCGCAATGTAGAGGTAGAGGTTTATGACAACAATTAAAAAAAAAAATGTGACTGAGAAAAAAAAAAGTTCAGAAAACTTAGATTCCAACTATGGAATCTAATCCAATAAAAT
>NW_011452093.1:0-521 GCF_000754665.1 Bison bison bison | reverse complement strand
TAGAGCATTAGGTTCTCAAAGTGATTAAGGGTTTGCTTGGCCCTGCACAGTAAAAACTTCAGACTTGTGGACAGCTGGACTCTTCAGATCTCTGTGATGTGTCACAAGAGGCGGGGAGGTGACGTCAAATGTTACAAACAGGTACAAGTGCTGGGTTATACTTTTATAAAATGATGTGACAGATTAGTTTCATCGTGATTATTTTTTGTTCTATTGAGATGGCCAGTCAGGTTTGGCCACAAGAGAAGGCATAAGAGAGGGCAAGCATAGTTTATTACACTCTCTGGTCTTAAAGAAACAGAGTCACCAGAGGTATGAAGGGATCATATCAGGGAGGCTGCAAGGAGGTTGACTCAGCAAAGCATGAGAAGCCAAAAGAGAGAGTGAAGACACATGGACAAGTGACAACACCAGGAGTCAGGGTGCAAGGAAAAGGTATGAGGGGATTTCAGTGGTGCATTTGAAGGTCCTAGGTCACAGTCAGGGCAAGAAGGAGGATTTGTGGCAGGAGCTAGTCTCAT
>NW_011452092.1:0-521 GCF_000754665.1 Bison bison bison | reverse complement strand
TCCAAGAGGCAAACACCTTTTAATTTTCTGGCTGGAGTCACTGTCCGCAGTGATTTTGGAGCCCAAGAAAATAAAGTCTGTCACTGTTTCTATTGTTTCCCCATCTATTTGCCATGAATTGATGGGACCAGGTTCCATGATCTTCGTTTTTTGAATGTTGAGTTTTTAGCCAACTTTTTCACTCTCACTTTCATTAAGAGGCTCTTTAGTTCCTCTTTGCTTTCTGCTATAAGGGTGGTATCATCTTTATATCTGAGGTTGTTGATACTTTTCCTGGCAATCTTGATTCCAGCTTGTGCTTCATTCAGCCTTGCATTTCATATGATATACTCTGCATATATGTTAAATAAGCATGGTGACAATATAGAGCCTTGACATACTCTTTTCCCAATTTGGAACCAGTCTGTTGTTCCATGCCTGGTTCTAACTATTGCTTGTTGACCTGCATATGAATTTCTCAGGAGGCAGGTAAGGTGATCTGGTATTCCCATCTCTTGAAGAATTTTCCACAGTTTGTTGTG
>NW_011452091.1:0-521 GCF_000754665.1 Bison bison bison | reverse complement strand
GAATCAATCAATATTTTCATCCTTAGTATCTTTGCTTTGCTTTTGAAAATATTTAACCCTAATTACATCACTAAGTGAAAATTGTCTGATGATTACACAGATCTTACTAGCTATAGTAAAGACTAATATCAGAAAATCGAATTGCCTTTTATTCATTCTACATTAGACAGGTGGGTCCTTTTATAGTTTATCAGTTCCTAGAATCTTTTCTAAAATTAATAACTTGATTTTCTTGGTGAGTATCCTAGGGGGAAGCTGACCTTTATTCGCCATTTCCACATGGCAAGAATCTCCTCTGTGAGTTACAGTTGACAGACTGTTTTCAGCTTTTCTTTATCTCCTGTTATTTCTCCTCTTCAGATTTGAGAGACTTTTGTGTATCTTTCTTGGCCTAAAAACGCACAGATACACTGCCCAGCCATGTTTTTACCCCTTTTTGTTATGGAATTGTTTCTACTTAAAAGAAAATTTATACAAGCATGCAATTATTCCCAAATATATCACACCGATATCCCATTTGT
>NW_011452090.1:0-521 GCF_000754665.1 Bison bison bison | reverse complement strand
TAATGTTTCTAAGTTAATAGAGGCTTAACAGAGACTGAAACCAAAGATACGCCATCAGTACTGCATATGTAGAAGAGAGATGGCTTTGTGAAAGGAAACTTGGTTGAGTGGGAAGAGCTTTGGGTTCTGTTACTTACTAGCTGTGTATAGCCTTAGGCAAAGTTACTTCTCTGAGCCTTATTTCTTCATCTTTAAATTGGAGGTAATAATCATAGGATTAAGATCATGGAGTTATCATTATGCTTAATTAAAGGTGTGTAATGGTTCTTCATTGCAAGCAATAGAAACCAATTCTGGCTGACTGAAGCAGAAAAGGAATTATTGGGAGGCTATTAAGATGATCATAGAATTGACAGGAAAGTAAAAGAAGCAAGACCTGAAAATGAGCGGCATTAACGGAAGCCAATCGGCAGAAAAGAGCCAAGGTCAAAGCAGGAATGGCTGGTTGTGGGACACTCACTGGGTTCTCTACCACTGATGCTAGCTCCTGCTGCAGCAGTGCCTGGCTAAGCCAGACACTG
>NW_011452089.1:0-521 GCF_000754665.1 Bison bison bison | reverse complement strand
CCATCCAACCATCTCATCCTCTGTCATCCCCTTCTCCTCCTGCCTTCAACCTTTCCCAGAATCAGGGTCTTTTCCAATGAGTTGGTTCTTTACATCACGTGGCCAAAGTATTGGAGTTTCAGCTTCAGCATCAGTCCTTCCAATGAATATTCAAGACTGATTTTCTTTAGGACGGATTGGTTGGATCTCCTTGTAGCCCAAGAGACTCTCAAGAGTCGGAGTCTCCAACACCACAGTTCAAAAGCATCAATTCTTCGGTGCTCAGCTTTCTTTTATGGATGTAAGAGTTGGACTCTAAAGAAAGCTGAGCGACGAATTGATCCTTTTGAACTGTGGTGTTGGAGAAGACTCTTGAAAGTCACTTGAACTGCAAGGAGATCCAACCTTACATTACTCACTTAATAATTTTATTGTAGTTTTTCCATATCTGTGCTTTGTGTAAGAATATGTATTGCTTAAGAGTATAAAAGTGAAGTCACTCAGTCGTGCCTGACTTTTTGTGACTCCATGGACTGTAGCTT
>NW_011452087.1:0-521 GCF_000754665.1 Bison bison bison | reverse complement strand
GCAGACCCTTACACATACCCTGAAGTTGACTTTTTGAATATATCCTTGAAATCGGCTTGTTTTAAAGATAATTGCCTCCGTCTCCTAAAAGTGGAGTGCAAAAAAAAAATTTTTGGTTAATTGTGGCTTTATTGCATGTATTTTAAATTTTTCAAAGCATACTCTGCAAATATTTTAGCTGTAAATTAATAAATCATATATAAATTCTGAACAATTTTAAAATATGTAAATTATCTTCAAAAAAAAAACAAAAAACCCTTAACTAGGAAACCATAGGATTCTATTTGTTTTTAGAAGCTCTCTTAATGTTTCAGAAAGTCTGGAATAGAGACTGACATTAAATACAACATTTATTGGCAGCTGATCTAAAAGACTAAACTAGACAAATTTGGACACAAGGAAACACTTTTCCAGTAAATATATACTCAGCCTTGGAATGCTTTGTCATTTTCTAGCTTTTTAAGCCTAAAGTTCAATTCTTTGCTGATATACTGTTTTGCCATTAAAAACCAACAGGAAAT
>NW_011452086.1:0-522 GCF_000754665.1 Bison bison bison | reverse complement strand
TTTTCCACTACCATCCCATTCCTTGTTTCCTTTAACAGCAATATTCCTTTGTATAGTTATTCATATTTTTATAGTGAAAATCTTGCCTCTTGATAACTCATACATAACACTATCAAACTGCTCATCTCCACATTCATAATAGCTATAGCCGTATATCTGACTATAGTCCCATTATCTGACCTAACAGACACAGCTGTTCATTCTCCTTGAAATATCTTCTGTCAGCTTCCAGGTCACAGGAGTCCTGGTTCTTTCCTAATCTCACTGACCACTCTTTTTTAACCTTTCCTTGATTTCCTCACTTCTTCAAACTTTAAAGTCTAAAAGCCTTCAAAGTTCAACTCATGACGCTCGTCCCTTCTCTGTCTACATTCCTTTGCAAAGTGCTTTCATCTGGTTTCGTGACTTTACTTCCCTGGTGGCTCAGATGGTAAAGCGTCTGCCTACAATGTGGGAGACACAGGTTTGATCCCTGGGTCGGGAAGATCCTCTGAAGAAGGAAATGGCAACCCACTCCAGTAT
>NW_011452085.1:0-522 GCF_000754665.1 Bison bison bison | reverse complement strand
GTAATATTCCAGTGTGTGTGTGTATACACACACACACACACACTCTGGATATATATCTCTCTCTCCAGTGTATATATATTACTCATATATACATACATATATATATACCACTTCTTCTTTATCCATTACTCTGTTGATAAACATTTAGGTTGTTTCCATGTCCTGGCTATTATAAATAGCACTGTTTTGAATATTGGAGTGCATGCATCTTTCTGAATTGTAGTTTTCTCTAGGTATAAATGTATTTCTTAAAGTTTAAATTACATAGATAGATAGTGAAAGTGAAGTCCCTCAGTCTTGTCTGACTCTTTGAACCCCATGGGCCGTAGCCTACCAGGCTCCTCTATCCATGAGATTTTCCAGGCAAGAATACTAAAGTGGGATACCATTTCCTTCTCCAGGGGATCTTCCCAACCCAGGGATCGAACCCAGGTCTCCCGCATTGTAGGCAGACGCTTTACTGTCTGAGCCACGAGGGAAGCCAGCTAGACAGATAACAGGATACAAAGAGATGATAGATAT
>NW_011452084.1:0-522 GCF_000754665.1 Bison bison bison | reverse complement strand
TCACCAAAAAAAAAAAAATATATATATATATATATACAGAGGGAGACATATAGATGTAGACACAGATACATTAAGTTCATAACTAAATACATGTTTTATCTATAATATATTTATATGTATTTAGGTATTAGTTGATTTAGTTTTACAGAGAAGTATAAATTTTTTAAATTGTAAAAAAATCAACATTGGTCAAGAGTTTGAGGGAAAGCAGTTGCTTTCTCTAAATAATTTCAGATTTTTTTGGCCCAGACACATTTGCCCCCAGGGTTCTGAAAGAATGGGGGACATGGCTAAATGATGATCTAGGAAAGGGAAGACTTTCCTAGGACTTTCCTAAGACTTTCCTAGCAGGCATTATGCTGGGGAGTTTGATACTGACTAATGGGACTTGGAAAGGAAGCAATAATTGCTAGAAGCAAGGATCACCACTAAAAATTGTGTTGGTCATGGCAGAAAGTAAGGAATCCTGTGTCCCATCTGAGCTGTGCTACTTACCACCTCTGTCAGCCTTTATGCATTACC
>NW_011452083.1:0-522 GCF_000754665.1 Bison bison bison | reverse complement strand
AGATTTTTAATATTCCATCTATATAATTATGTGCTGCCACTGTAAGATTGTAATTCCATCCTGATTAAAGAACATTTTGTTGTTAATGCAATATGCTATGTGGTAATTTTTCTACAAGCCAAAAAAAACAGATTGTTTAAAATCCACATAAATTTGAAACGTGTTTATATTTTAGACGTGATTGGCATTGGTATTTGTTCTAAGTTCCACGGATGTCAACACTACTCCCATTTCTGAATATGCATGGGTGGGTGCGGGTGTATTGAGAAAGTAACATTGATGATTTCACTACAACATGATACTTTGATTTGTGGTTGGAAAATAAACTAGACCCATACTTTTTCTTAAATTGATAAAAGATACAACAATAAAATTAATAGAAGACTTAAAAGAATAGTCAATATTGTCATCAAGTACTTTTAAATACTATATATGTCCTTTAAATATATATATGATTCTTTAAATTTTATATATATATATATAGCTTTTCACAGTAAAGTTTCAGAATCAGGTAATACAGTT
>NW_011452082.1:0-522 GCF_000754665.1 Bison bison bison | reverse complement strand
TATTATGTATATATTTAATGTCCTTTATGTATGTATGTGTGTGTATACATATGTGTGTGTGTGTGTGTGTGTGTGTGTGTGTGTGTATGTATGTATTTACCTTTATGGGCCACATAAGCTCTCTGTCTGAGCTACTGCTATTTTTTACCTACCCTCTTTTCCCTTCTCTTTCTTCCTCCTTCTTCTTCACCCTCCTAAAATGTCTGAATTGTTCCTTCCATAAAATAAAGCTTTGAGGAGTCACTTATATAACATTAGAAAGGTATTAATTATAGGACCAGAGACATTATTTCCATAAATGACCTTAAGGTCATTCTCTTTAACATTGACTTGTTTTTATGAAGTTGTTTTATTTTTCTGATGAGGAAACTTACTTAGAGAAAAAAGTGATTATATGTTGTCTTCTGTAATTCACAATTAAGATACCAAATAGTAATCAGTTTTAAGTAATCAGTTTCAAATCAGTGCCAAATGTCTTTTTCCATGGTGTCTAAAATGTTTGGATCTCACTAAAATATTGAT
>NW_011452081.1:0-522 GCF_000754665.1 Bison bison bison | reverse complement strand
CTTTGGAATATACTGATAATGAAAGTCAATGATCAGGGAATGGGGGGATAAGAAAGAGGAAAAAAAAAATAGTAATAATGAGACGCTTACACCCTGGGAATATACCAGTCATCTAAGAGCCTGCAAAGAAAAACTGTGAACTCTACAGGCACTGAGTTAAAATCAATACAACAGTGATATCTTTAAAGTTCCACAGGTGATTCTGATGCATAATTTTAAATAAACTGTAACAAGTTACAAGGCTATAATGTATAGCATAGAGAATATAGTCAATATTTTATAATAATTTTGTATTGAGTATAATCTATAAAAATACTGAATAACCATGTTGTATACCTGAAATGATTATAGTAATAATATTGTAAATCAACTATACTTAAACTTTAAAAAATCATTGTCATAGTCTCTGCAGGAATAGGCTCAGAGTAGAAGTACTGAGTGACTTCACTTTCACTTTTCACTTTCATCCATTGGAGAAGGAAATGGCAACCCACTCCAGTGTTCTTGCCTGGAGAATCCCAG
>NW_011452080.1:0-522 GCF_000754665.1 Bison bison bison | reverse complement strand
GACGACAGAGGATGAGATGGTTGGATGGCATCACTGACTCAATGGACATGGGTTTGGGTGGACTCTGGGAGTTGGTGATGGACAGAGAGGCTTTGTGTGCTGCGGTTCATGGGATCACAAAGAGTCGGACATGACTGAGCGACTGAACTGAACTGAACTGCTGGTGCACATGCAAAAGCAATACGTTTATGTAGAGCATTAATACGCTTTGCATACTAGCAGAACCTTTGAAAGTGCGAGTGAAGTTACTCAGTCCTGTCTGACTCTTTGCGACCCACGTGTGTCTTATTCTAAAAGCAGTGTGCTTCTCTGATATACAAATGCCAACTATTCCCTCTTCCTCATTAAATATACATATATATGTATGAGATATGTAAATGTATAGGCCAGTCATCAAGCATGGCTTTGTAAGTGCCATTTTTCTATTTCTATAAAAGCAGCTGTGCTGGGCACACAATTAGTTGCTTCAGATTTCTCTCCAAGTGCTGCTACCATCCACACTACCACTGCTTGAGGACTTAG
>NW_011452079.1:0-522 GCF_000754665.1 Bison bison bison | reverse complement strand
GTCTGTCCCCTGCCCCTCCCAACCGGTCCCATCAGATCTACAATGAGATGATCCGGGACCTGCTGAACCCTTCCCTGGGGTACCTGGAGCTGAGGGAAGACTCCAAGGGAGTGATCCAGGTGGCTGGAATCACTGAGGTCTCCACCATCAATGCCAAAGAGGCGAGTCTTGTGCAGCCAGTCGGGTAGTGGAGGACACTAATCTCTGTGTGTGGGGGTATGACCAGAGGCGGCAGGGCTCTGCAACCAGGGAGCCACTGCAGTTCAGGTGGCTGGAGCTGGGGCAGACACAGAGGACCCTGGATGACACGCCCCCGGCCACGCCGACCCTGGGGACCGGCCAGGCACCCAGCCTCCCAGTTGACAGACAGGCCCTGAACACTCCGCCCCCACAGCACACGGGCGGCTGACCCAGCCCTGCCTTGGGCCCCTTCCCAACCTCACAGAGGCAGGACTGGGGAGCATCCCCACGGGCCCCCAGGAGTGGCCTCCCTGCTCTGCCCTGCCCACCCAGATCATGCAG
>NW_011452078.1:0-522 GCF_000754665.1 Bison bison bison | reverse complement strand
GGGCTGCCGTCTGGGGGGTCGCACAGAGTTGGACACAACTGAAGCGACTTAGCAGCAGCAGCAGCAGCAGCAGCAGCATAAGGGATTATTATAAACAACTTTATAATAATAAACTCAAGATTTTAGATGAAATGGATAAGTTCCTTGAAACAAAATCTACCAAAAGTGACACACGTGAAAAAAGAAACAATATGAATAGCCCTATTTTTTAGTGTCCTATGGCTTCACAGCCAGTCCCAAAACTTAGCAATTTAAAATAACAAAAACAACAACCATTGCGTGGCTGCTGAATTAATTGACTTCAGTTGGGTGTTTCTCCCCATCCAATGGCGTTGGCCGGGATGACTCAGCCTGCTCCTTTCAGTTGGCAGACGGGCCACGCTGGAAAGTTCACGGATGCATTACTCACATGTCTGGTACCTAGCGCTCCTTCAGATGGTCTCTTCTCTTGACCTCCCTCTTAACCATGCAGCCTCAGAGCAGTCATATTTTCTCTATTGTGGCTGACTTCAAGAGGGAAAG
>NW_011452077.1:0-522 GCF_000754665.1 Bison bison bison | reverse complement strand
GCAGGGCCCTGCATGAGAGGGTTGGCGCAAAGCTGCCCTGCACTGAGTGCCATCATGTGCTAGGTGCAGGTGGGTGCTGCTCTGGTGCCCTGACGATCAGATGGGAAACCAAGGCTGGAGGGTGGCAGGGGGATTGGGGGAGAAGGACCGGGAAGGGAGCAGTCTAGTCACCAGGCAGGAAGCTGCAGAGCTAGGATATCTACATGGGAACTGTGGCTCCAGAGAGCATAAAGCAGGGCTTGCCTAGAGGTTCCCTGGAGAGAGACCCATCCCTCAGGGCCCCGTCAGAGCTGGGGACCCACCTTAGGGCCCCTTGCCTGTCTCGCTCCTCTGGTTCTCCAGTTCTTCCAGATCAGTGCCCAGACGTGTGGCTGGTGAGGCCTGAGTTTGGGGTGTTGGACTCCCACCCTGGGGAGTGGCCCTGCGGACTCCAGGTATCTCACTCCCACGAGGCTGGCCCAGGGTCTCAGCGCGGCGGTGTCCACTGACCCTGGCATCCTAGTCCATGGGCTCTCTTCCTCT
>NW_011452076.1:0-522 GCF_000754665.1 Bison bison bison | reverse complement strand
GGGGTCACAATGAGTCAGACACGACTGAGCGACTAAGCACACACACACACACACACACACACACACACGTACTTTAAATTCTGTATCGGAACTTTGGGAGAATAACTGGGGAGCATCCGCTAAGAACACATGCTTCCCATGTCTTTATGCTTTTGTGTCTTTTTTTCCTCTGTTATGCTTCTCCTTCCAAAACAAATTCCTTTCCCCTGTGTTTTTGATATGGCTAATTCCTAATCACAATTTTTTTTTTTAAACAGAAGCTGTTTTTATTTAGACTAGGGTACTGAAAAGAGATGGGCAGTCATCCTTTGCCTGGGTGGTGGTGGATATGATGATATATTTTTTGTTTTGTAATTTTTGTTTACTTTCCATTTCATATTGGAGTACAGCCAGTGAACAATGGTTTGCTAGTTTCAGGTGGATGGCAAAGGGACTCCACCATGCATATATACGTGTCCATTCTCCCTTAAACTCCCCTTCCATGCAGGCTAAGCACAGTTCCAGGTGCTATACAGTAGGTCC
>NW_011452075.1:0-522 GCF_000754665.1 Bison bison bison | reverse complement strand
GGGATCAAACCCATGTTCCCCCAACTGGCAGGCAGATTCTCAACCACTGGGCCACTGTGGAAGTTCAGTATTGCCATTTCTTAGAAGATTTTTACATATCTATCTAAAACAGGAGTCCCCAACCTCTGGGATCTAATATCAGATGATCTGAGGTGGAACTGATACAATAATAATAGAAATAAAGTGCAAAATAAAAGTAATGCACTTGAATCATCCTGAAACCATCCCCCTCACCATGGTCCCTGGAAAAATTGTCTTCCATGAAACTGGTCCCTGGATGTTTGGGACCAAAATGTTGTGGACCATTAGTCTAAAGTATGTATTTTTCTGGTTTTCAAATTCAAATAAACAGATTCCAAAGTATAAATTTACAAATTCTGCAGCAAGTTGTAAATCTGCTTAGTAGAGTATAAGCTTCTCCTGGACAGAGTTTCCAGCTATGTTTTTTTTTTTTTTCCCCCCCCAGATACGTTTTGTTTTATCCCCTGAACATAGAACATGGCTGCTGCTGCTGCTGCTGCT
>NW_011452074.1:0-522 GCF_000754665.1 Bison bison bison | reverse complement strand
GTTTTGCTTGTTTTGCTGGTTTTGCTGCCGTCTCCTAATGCAAACATACACACTTGGATAGGCTTCCCCGCCCCGCCTCTCCCCTGTGAATGTCTGCTGTTTCCCTCTCTGGGCAGTGGCTTAGGCAGGCAGGAAGGAGAGGAGGCCCCCTTCAGTCTTGTGTCTCAATTGTATTCTCCAGCTCAGCTGGCCAGAGAGGTCAGAGTGCTGTGGGTTGTGGTACGGTCATTAATAAACTGATACTTTGCCTCCCTTCTGCCCTCTGTTCTTTGGGTGCTTTCTCCACTGACCAGATTCAGAGTGGGGAGGGATGACAACATGGTGGGCCTTCCTATGGCCCTGATGATAAAATCAAGGACTGGCCTTTGGGGACCCAGTACCTGCGTGTTTGTGTGTTCAGTCATGTCAGTCGTGTCTGACTCTTGGTGACCTATGGACTCTGTAGCCCGCCAGACTCCTCTGACCATGGGTTTTCCAGGCAAGAATACTGGAGTGGGTTGCCATGGCCTCCTCCAGGGGATC
>NW_011452073.1:0-522 GCF_000754665.1 Bison bison bison | reverse complement strand
TGATGGCCATCATAGCACTTTGAATATGTGGGACCCCCTAACAGAGGTGACAGAAGCCATCACACGTGGGGCCTGCTCTCTCTCCTATCTCCTCTGCCAAATTCCACAGGCCATACTGACCACCTGGACCAGTGGGAAGAGGAGATCTCAGTAGATAAGACTATGATGAAGCTGCTCTAGGCTTGGAGAGGCCAAGGACTAACTTGTGCTTTTCTCCTTCAGTCCCTCTCTCCCTCTTGGGCTGGTCTTGATCCCCACACACCCAGGAAATTGGGTTTCTGGCACCTTGAGTAGTGATGCTTCCAATAATTTCAGGAATGCCTTCCATGGAAGAGAAAGTTCTTTGAGGAAGTTCTTCCTGAATATTAGTAGGGAGATAATGCCACTCAGGTGGGGGCTTGTTCAGGGGTTAGTTTCAAATGCCAAGTAGAGATGTTACTATAAAAGGCATTTGGGCCAGTGCTTCCCATCGATTGTTAGACAGGCAGGCAGGAGGGACTTGGAAGACAACCTGCCTGCATG
>NW_011452072.1:0-522 GCF_000754665.1 Bison bison bison | reverse complement strand
TACCCTACTCTGTCCCTGTCTGTTCGTGCAAAATCTTGCCCATGGGGGCAGGGTCTGTGCTATTAGAAGCCAGGAATCTATGTATGGAAACTGACCTGGATGTCCTGGAGTCCCACTGACTACCTGGTGTACTGCTTGGACAGTGGGCAGGTCGAGAGTGCCCTCTGGCGGTCATCCAACATCAAAGGATAGCGAATCGAGCTCACGTAATTTATGAAGCTTCCTGGGGGTCATCTTGACTCCTACAAAGCCCTTCTTAAAGTTCTTTATCATGCAATCTAAAACTGTTGGCTTACAGGAATTTCCCCCCATGTTGACAAATGTTATCTACCTGGCAGGGTTTTGAGGAAACCTCTTAGATGTTGGCTCAAGGAGTCAGTTGACAGAATAACCAGTAACCAAAAATTTCTCTGATTCAATGAACATGAGTTTGAGTAAACTCTGGGAGTTGGTGATGGACAGGGAGGCCTGGCATGCTGCAGTCCATGGGGTCACAAAGAGTCAAACACGACTGAGTGACTG
>NW_011452071.1:0-522 GCF_000754665.1 Bison bison bison | reverse complement strand
AAAGCATCAATTCTTTGGCACTCAGCTTTCTTTATGGTCCAACTCTCACATCCATACATGACTACTGGAAAAACCATAGCTTTGACTATATAGATCTTTGTCAGCAAAGTACTGTCTCTACTTTTTTAAATGGAGGCTAGCAAGTCCAAAATCTTCAGGGTGGGCTGGCAGACTGAAGACCCAGAGAAGAGCTGATATTACAGTCTAAGTTGGAAAGCCATCGGCTGGCAAGAATTTGCTGTTTCAGGGGAGGTGAGTCTTTTGTTCTATTCATGCCTTCAACTAATTGGATAAGGCCCAACTATATGCAGGGCAACTGCTTTACTTCAAGTCCACAAATTTAAACAATAATCTCATCCAAAAAAATACTCTCACAGAAGCATACACCATAATATTTTACCATGTATCCAGTCACTGTGGCTCTGACAAATTGACACATAATATTAGCTATCACATTCTCCAAAATGCCCATCTTATTGTCTTGTTTGGATATTTTCTCTCTCTCTCTTTTTTTTTTTTTTT
>NW_011452070.1:0-522 GCF_000754665.1 Bison bison bison | reverse complement strand
AGTGAATTGTGTCACCTCCTCAAATTTGTATGTTGAAACCCTAATCGCCCATGTGACTGTATTGGTAATAGAGTTTTCAAGGTGATTAGGGTTAAAAGAAGTCAGAAGGGTAGTAATCTGATACATTGGAACTGATGTCCCTATAAAAGTGGAAGAGCCATCAGCTCTCTCTGACCTGTGACGACAGAGTGAGAAGGCAGCCCTCCACAAGCCAGGAAGAGAGCTCTTGCCATTAGCAGACCCTGCCAGCACCTTGATCTTGGACTTAACAGCCTTCAAAACTGTAGGAAAACAAATGGTTTTTTAGCCATCTAGTCTATGGCATTACATTATGGCAACCTGAGTAGACTAAGATAGGATTTTAAAAAGACTTAAAGTCATTTTAAGACTGCTCAACACTTTTCAGTTTTATCTGGAATGAATTCATCTCCTGACTGGTTATTTATTTATTTATTTTTTTTTTACTGTCTTCACGTCTTATATTTTATTTCAGTTTGATGGCTCACCTTGAAAACAAATTTT
>NW_011452069.1:0-6296 GCF_000754665.1 Bison bison bison | reverse complement strand
CTGGAGAAGGGAATGGCAACCCACTCCAGGATTCTTGCCTGGAGAATTCCATGGACAAAGGACCCTGGATGGCTAGAGTCCATGGGGTTGCAAAGAGTCAAACATGACTGAGCAATTAAAACTTTCACTTTTCACTTGTGGATAATGTGCAAAATATGGAAATAATCGGGGAAAATTATGCATCTCAAAACAGCTCAAAGGTGAAATGTTACACTGCTTCACGATAATATGCTCATTATCACTATTGATCTATTCTCATATTATACTGTTTATCTGCTTTACACTTATTTTCCACGCTGCTTTAAATCATACTTTTGGATGTGATCCTGTGTTTTCTCAGCACATTTCACAGCATCTATAAGTTGATCCTGTCCTTCTTGCAACTAAAAAAGAAAGAAAGAAAGAAAGATAGAAAAAACAACTGTTTCAACTACTAATAACCTAGTAAATCCACCATCATTGGTTTTTGTCTCTTTTGTCTGCATATTGTTAACAGCTGCTTTCCTACCATACAGCAGAGATGAGTTGTTACAACAGACACCCTACAGTCCACAAAGTTAAACTATTTCCTGTCTGCCCTCTACATGTTACTGACCTTTCCTCTAGCATTCAAACACAACATCATCCATGCTTTAAATCAGATTTTCTCAAATAAACACACAAATTTATAAACTACTCAAATGGGGAAAGACAGAAAACTACCTTATGGTAAACAACATTTTTTTTTTAATCCAGGCTCCATATTGGCCATCACTTTAAATATCCACATATGTAAATGACCACAGATCTTCCAGTAGTTACGAGAGCTAACACTGCTGTTGGTGACAACCAGATGCTTCAGGAACTAGTGTGAGAGGCAGCAGCTACACAGGAGCCAGAGTGCGTGGGCCTGTGTCACAGTTCCATCAGTTCTGAGCTGTGTGTCCTGGAGCAAATCACTTAACCTTTCTGTATCTCAATTTTTCCATCCACAAAATGGAGATAATGGTAGCATCAACCTCAGTGGGATGTTTGGAAGATTACATTGCAGAGTTTATATAACATACTTTAGAGAAGGAAATGGCTCCAGTATTGCCAGAAGGAAACCCGCTCCAGTATTCTTGCCTGGAGAATCCCATGGACAGAGGAGCCCGGTGTGCTACTGTTCATGAGGTCACAAAGAACTGGACATGACTGACTAAACACATACATAAACTATTTAGAAGAGGAAGTGGCATAGAATAAGAACTGTTTGTAATTGGCATTATTATGGTCACTATATTTTATCTGCAAAACAATTTGATATATCAGGCAGATGTCATGCCAACAGAAATTGTCTCCAACACAAGTCACACTGAAATAATTCTCCATACCATTGCAAGTGGCAGTAAGGGGGAGCACGAGGCCCAGAACATATGCATCCAGTATTTCAAAAATGTTCACTGACTCCACTAACCAGCTAGCAGTGTTCTCCACTTATAATAATTTGTAACTTACTTCCTCTCTGTACTACTCAGTGGACAATGACCACAGGTTAATAAGCAAATAGCACCTCCTGGATGGAGTGGTACAGAACTTACATGGCCATCGGAGGAAGGGTGAAGTCACTGCCATGGAAATATTACCCTACTGCTAAATTAAAGTTCTGAATCAATTCATTCCCAGCAACTGTTAATATCCAGCAAGTACTCGGATGAGAAAATTAAGGTTACAAGCTATGGATATCAGAGAAGCCAACTCCAGAACCTCACAGTTGATGAAAGACTAGAAATCCGTAAATCCCACATCTGGCTGCATAATGAAGGAAGGAAATTTTATATTTTTCTTCCAGAGTCAAAGAAAAAAATGAGCATTTAACTGAACAATTCTAGTCTATTAGACTAATAGAATTTAGCTTCTTAATAAAAGTTTTACTACACCAGTATCTCCAAGGAGAAATTATTGGTATGGTAAAAAGTACTTAGTTGTGTTCTAACAACTGTTAAGCTAAAATATTTTCCATTTATGCAGTCAAGTATTGTGCATATTAATAAATATTCCCTGTTAAACCAATGTATACTTAGACAAAATTCTCCCTCATGAAAAAAAAAGACAACAATGTAAAATTAAGGGGTAAAATATTCTTCACAGACTAGATGAGAATGGCTGAAAAGACTCAATGAGAACTGGACAGTCAGGAAAGCTCCATGGATGAGAAGAGACTGGGCACCAGGTCTGAATAAATGGAGGGCAACCAAAGAGAAAAAAAAACTGTGAACACCGAAAGGACAGTCTGAGCAAAGGCCAAGAAAAGGTGAAATCAGCCAGTTAATTCTGAGGATAAAATCCAACCACAGGAAAACAAAAGCATGTCCACACAGAAACTTGTAAATCAATGTTCACAGCAGGATTTTTAATAGCCTCAAAGTAGAAAGAACCCAAAGCTTCATCAACTGGTGAATAGATATATGGCTTAGCCACGTACTGTTTATTGTTTGACAATTAACAGAAATAAAAGAACTGATACGTGGTATAACATGGATGAAACTCAAAAACATGACATCAAATTAGAAAAGCTAATCACAAAGGAGCACACACTGTGTGATTCCATTTATATTAAATACCGAGACAGATACTACACTGGTGTTTGCCTGGGTCTGAGGGAGATGGGGGGCCATGAGTGGTGGCTTAGGGATGCAGTGTTTCCTTTTTGGTGTGATGGAAATGCTCTAAAATTGGTCACAGGTGACACCTTTCTATGGAGAAGGAAATGGCAACCCACTCTAGTGTTCTTGCCTGGAGAATCCCAGGGACGGGGGAGCCTGGTGGGCTGCCATCTGTGGGGTCGCACAGAGTCGGACACGACTGAAGCGACTTAGCAGCAGCAGCAGACACCTTTCTACACTAAGAGATAGTGAACTACACATTTTCAGTGGGTAAATTATATGATACATGAATTATACTTAAAAAGCTTTAAAAAAAAATCCAATAGCAGGATCTAAATAATCTTCTTAATTCTCTATTTTGGATGTATGTACTATACACCATCTGAGTACCTCCAGGCTTTTATAATATATCTAAAATGAAAAGAAGGCAATGCCTAACTTCAACTAGTTTGTATAATACCCTTTCCACACGTTATTCTGAAATCCATGAAATATCTATCTATCTATCTATATATCTATCTATATATCTACAGTCATTGACATAAGTGAAGATGAGAAATGATAATTTTCTGAAACATTCCATTAAACATCCTCTGATTTTATCTGGCTTGCCTTATCAAGGCAATACAGGTATCACATAAAAAAAAGTATTGTTTTAAATAAACAGTCTTTCAGCTTCTGTGAAGAATGCTGCACAATTCTTAACTTTTTTAAGGGTAAGTAATATAAGAAAAAATATATAATGTAAATGACAGAACAAAAGTCAAGTTTTAGAAATGAGTACCTTATAAAGATTGTAGTAAATTACTTACAATGAAAATACAAAACAAAGCTGTCCATGAAAACGAGTGTTCTAAAACACTTTATCCTACATATAAACAGTCAACACATTTAATTACATACATACCTGACTTGTGAGTTGACATAACTTCTTTAAATCCTGTACCTCAACTTCTAAGTTGGCCGGATAATGTGACAAGACCTCCAGTGACGCCTCTGTCATAGACTGCTTTTTGAGGGTATCAGCCAGTTCTTGTTGAAGTTGTCTCACAACTGCCTAATAAGATGCTCTATCACTGAGTTTATCAAATCACTTTAATATTACATTATGTTAATAATAGATACCTCCAATAAATGTACTTTGAAAATTAACACCACAGACTGCAACTCATTTCTTTTTCCTCCTCACTGAGTTTGGTTACAGATACATAAGGGGACACCCTCCAGCCTTCCTGATACTAAGTTACTCAGACAAAGGATGCGGCCCCACTGTCCACACCTTGCCCCTCCCAATAAATCTGCAGAGCTCACGTCCAGAAAGAAATGAGTGTGTAGGTGAGAAAAGTGATGGAAAATTCCACACTATGGAAATATTTTCCTTTCCTTTTTTATTAGAAGCTTTGATTAACTCAGAGATCTTCACATATTCCAACCAGTGCTCAGATCTTTCCAATAGATTCCTACCTCAGCAGAAAAATGAGGCCATTCCCTTGTTGCTTATCTATTTTATATCTAGTAGTATGTCTATATGAATCCCAAAATCCTAATTTATCCCTCCTCCCCACCTTTGCCCTTGGCTAACCATAAGGACATACTGGAGAGCACAGGGAACTTTACTCAATATTCTGTAGTCACCTACCTGGGAAAAGGAACTGAAAACGAATGGATATATGTGTACAAATAACTGAATAAATTTCCTGTACAACTGAAAATAACACAAAATTGTAAATCAACCATATTCCAATATAAAAGAAAAATGAAATTTAAAAAATGAAGTTGCTCCCATAGCCTTCAAGGAGCCTCAATATCCTGGCCTCCACCTGCCTCCAGACTGCAGCCCCTACAACTCTTTCCCTGACTCACTCCATTCCTACTGTTCACGAATCCTGCCATCCTTCATTTTTAGTGGACAAACTTGTATTCAAATGATACTAATTGATCCTTAAAATGAGAATTATGAGCAAATTGTTTGTAAAAACGCTCTAAGTAAATAACATAAATAGCAGTGGGAAGATTAAATCAGGAATAGTTTGGCTAAAGCTCACTGCTAGAGTCCCAAATTATGATTCAATGACAAATAGATGCCTTTAAAGAGTTTAGAGGCCATAAGAAAAAATGATTCAAGGCTGAAATTTTCTCAAATTAATTCAAATTTATATACAGAAAATGAAAATTGTACCATCAAATATGACAAAAAGGTATGACAAGCTACTGAAGCCAAAGTACAATACATAAAATATAACATCTGGGAAACCTGGATTTGACTGTCAAGGTAATCCATGTAACTGAAACTTATTTTGAAATATTCATTTTAGGTTTGAGCATTTCATTTATCTGCTTCATCATGATACTGAAATGTGGTAACATAAAGATTAAAATTCTTATTAACACTATCTATATTAATAATTTAGAACTGAATCTCTTAACATTTCATAAGCAATACAATATCTCTACTCAAAGTAAAACATCTCTTGGGTCTAATTTTTATTTGCTGGATACAAGATGTGCTTTTAGGCTGTTTTAGAGACCATAGATTCACAGCCTATGTATTTTTTATGTTCAACTAAATTCAACATTTGGGAATTCCCTGGTGGCTCAGAGGATAAAGCATCTGCCTGCCATGCAGGAGATCAGGGTTCGATCCCTGGGTTGGGAAGATCCCCTGGAGAAGGAAATGGCAACCCACTCCAGAATTCTTGCCTGGAGAATCCCATGGACAGAGGAGACTGGCCAGCTACGGTCCATGGGGTCACAGAGTCGGACACAACAGAGCAAGTTCACTTCACTTCACAAATTCAACATTTAGCCAGAATCAAGAATCACTTTGAACTTTCTTTCAGGAAATCTGATAATTTCTTCTTTTGGGTACTCACTTCTCTTTCTGCTTTCTCTTTTTCATACTGATACATTCTCTCTTTTAAATGATTCCATTCCTTTATTAACTCCTTGTTTCTTTCCTCCAGCTCAGACCTTGTTTCTCACATTCGGCCTGAAGTTTTCTCAAGATCTGCTAAAACTGGTCTTGGATGCTAATGACCATCTTCTCTTTACTGTCGGCTTTGTTTTGTGCATCGTCCAGTTGCTGTTGGAGCAACATGTTTTCACTCTGGAGTTGAGATAATCTCTCCTCTAAGGATTCCTACTTTCCAATATATTTATTCACTTTGCCTTGTTCATTCTGATACATGTGTTCAGTTTCCTGCTTTTGATACTCTGGCTTAGGTCTCTCTGGACACGTTCTAACATCAAAATCTTTTCTCTGAGAGAATCTATAGTGTGATGCAGCTTAATTTCTAGGTTATTGAACTTACTTTCTGCTCTAGAAAGTTGCTGGGAAAGCATCTCACTGTTATCTTTTAGATTAGCCATATCAGACTTCATTTTGTCCTGCAAGTGTAACCACTCATCTCTTGCTCTCCAGAAGGCAAGATCCAGGTCTCTTTTTGATGTCTGACATTGATCATGATCATGTGAGGCAACAGCCAGTCTAGAACGGTAGGATTCCACTTCCATTTTCAGTCTTCATTTGCTTTCTTTTTCGTTCTCCAGCTTAGAATTTAGCATTGTATTCTCAGCTGTCAGAGCATTAAGCTGGCCTGTATAGTGGGGTATAGTCTTTGTTACCGTTTCCTCATTCAGTTTTTTTTTTTTTTTTTTTTTTCCTTTTTAAGA
>NW_011452068.1:0-522 GCF_000754665.1 Bison bison bison | reverse complement strand
TAAGAGTATGAATTTTATTTTTTTTTAAAGCTAGAAGCAGATATTCCAGGCTCCAAATGTATAAGACTCTGGTGATGTCACTTCCACCAGAAGAAAGAAAAAAAAGTCAACCATGCCACCTGGTGTGTAACTGAGGGGCAGACGATACAAACAGGTGACAGGTCCTTAAGTTCTGTGTCACTGGAGCAATTCATTGATCAGGACTGTCACCAACCCCACTAGAAAGTCTCTTCTTGGGCCACTTAGAGTTTTCAGTATTAAAAGGGAAGAAACACTTCAAATACAACTGCTTCTTTATTCCAGAGACAATGCCATAAGGACAGAGGAAGCGGCTAAAGACACCCTAGAAACAGGGGCTGATGCGGCAGAGGGAGATCTGGGAATTAAAGAGTGTGAATCCAAGAGAAGACAGACTGTGAACAGGAAAAGATGCACAGCAGCGTGAAACCCCATGAACATGCACTCACTATGGAAATCAAGAAAATGGGACAGACAGCATTTCTGGAACTGGAGACAATGTGT
>NW_011452067.1:0-522 GCF_000754665.1 Bison bison bison | reverse complement strand
GACTGTTCTCTTCTTTCCCACGCATTTTGCCTACTCAATCCTCATCAGGAAAAAAAGAAAAAAAAAAAACTGAAAAAGACTTAGTATCTTTTTGCTAACAAAAATATCCTCCCCACCCCCCAGCTCTCACTTTTCTTCAAGCTCTAATAAGTAACTCACATTAGTCAGTTCCTCCCACCAGGGCCACCCTCACTCAGCCAGGAATCAAAAACCATTCTTATTCTCCTGTCTAAAACTCCAAGAGACTCTTGGCCAAAGATGTGAGTCCAGACATTCCCTCAAGCAAAATTCATATTCCGGAGCTTAGCCATTATTTCCAATAATATACGTCACATTGACACCATTTGTCTTTTAGTAACTGAGTTGATTTTCTGCTGCTTAGGCCAGGGTGACTTGAGGAAAATAACCTTCAGATATAAAAAAGGGAAAAAAAAAAAAAAAAAGAATGCAAAGACCTCAAGCATCACATACAAGAGGAAAGGAGTCAAAGGACAAATGGTGTCAATGTGACGTATATTATTG
>NW_011452066.1:0-522 GCF_000754665.1 Bison bison bison | reverse complement strand
GTCCATGCGATCACAAAGAGTTGGACATAACTCAGCTACTGAACAGCAACAACAGCAGTCTTGTTACTTCATGCAAGTTAACGAACCTTTTTGAGCTTCCAGGTCCTTACCTTAAAATAAGGACATTTAGTCCTGCCTCAGCGGATTTTGTAGGGATTAAATGGCACCACCTTTGTTAAAAAACAAGCAAACAAACAAAATTCCAGCAATCACATAGAATATGTAGCAGGTATTCAATTTTGCTATCATTGTCATTATCAATATTAATTTACAAGTTGACCTTGGAGTCTCCTGCTAGGATTACATTTTTTTCTTCTTTCAATATCTCTTTGATGTGGAGATATTGGCAATCTGTGCTTTGAATTAGTTATGAGCCCAATTACCTTGGCTTCCCAGGTGGCTTAGTGTAAAGAACCCGCCTACCAATGCAAGAGATGTGGGTTCCACCCCTGTGTTGGCAAGATATCCTAGAGGAGGAAATGGCAACCCACCCCAGAATTCTTGCATTGGTAAGATCGGAAG
>NW_011452065.1:0-522 GCF_000754665.1 Bison bison bison | reverse complement strand
TTCCCAAAGCCTGCTGACTATTTCTGGCATCAAAAGATTGCCCTGAAGGATGTGGAAAATTTTTATGTTGAGAATGTCTGGTTTCCCTTTGGCTATGCAAGGGCAGAGGATGGAGACCAGGACAAAGGGCTTGAGGCCTGAGGGCTTCTGGGAAAATTCACCTGCAGTGAGAGCACGGAATGGCTGTCCTCCACCTTTTGGAGACTAACATGGACTGTTAAAAACACCAGCATCATGATGGGTGACCATCCCTGCTGGCTTGCCCACAGTATCCTGGTTTTAGCATTGGCCACTGGGACAGTCAGTCGCCTGAGTTCCATTTCAGCCCCATTTAGCTCCAGAAATGAATTAATACGAATAAGAAGGAACCACCTGTGTCATCTTCCAGAATGTTCACCATCATCCTACACAGTAGGTACTGCTATTGTCTTCATTTTACATGGAGAAGGAAATGGCAACCCACTCCAGTATTCTTGCCTGGAGAATCCCATGGACAGAAGAGCCTGGAGGGCTACAGTTCAT
>NW_011452064.1:0-522 GCF_000754665.1 Bison bison bison | reverse complement strand
CCCTTAGGCCTGCCTGGGCAGGAGCACTCCTGTCCTAGCCTGTGGCTGCCACCCTCTTCCCACTGGCTGCCCCCACTTCCCTGACCTCTGTGATCAGCCTCCAGCCGCCCTGGAGTGCTGCCTCCTCCTCGGCCAGTCCTATTTGATTAGTTCCATTTACCCAGGAGACCCCACCCCTTCCCATTCCCTCTTCTCAGAGCTTAACCCTTCGTCTGAATGAGGGAATGGGGGTTACCATTGCACATTCCTTGTTTCATGGGCAAGTTGGGGGGCTTGCCAGTCCCCTCCCCTGCTCCCAGCACTGAGCCTGAGGTGGATCTGGGGTGCCCCCCCTCCCCTGCGCCATTGTGCTGCCAAGGCTATAAGTGGATATCCTGCCGCCTGCATATCCTGCCCCCCCCTCCCCAGCTCCTGCAGGGTGACAGGAAGGGCAGGATGGAGCCGAATGGCCTGGGGAGGGAGCAGGGGCTGCAGGCCCTGGGTGGGGCTGGGGAGAGACAGCCTGGGAATGGGAGCGAGGGT
>NW_011452063.1:0-522 GCF_000754665.1 Bison bison bison | reverse complement strand
TGGAAGTAAGAACAGTATCTTAGGGGTAAGGGTTAATCCAAAAAGACCAAACCTACCAAAGCCTTAAACTAAACTTTAATAGGATCAAGATGATCTGCTAGTATTCTCTGTTCTTTCTAAAAGTGAACATAACTGTCTTTGAAAATGGCAAATTGTCCATAGCCTTTACAGCTTTTAATTTGCAATGTCCAATATCCACTTGAAAATTATGAAGCCAGCCAAAAAAGCTAAGAGAGAAGCTAAGAGAGAAGAAACACACTCACAGACATGTGCATGTGTGCACTCATGTGATTCTGGCATTTGTGTTGTCAGATGGAACTTGAAATAATTCTGATCAACATGTTCAGGAAAGTATAGAAAATATGAATAAAGGTTAAAGACAGGATTTAAAAAAAAATTGGAACCCATTTTACAAAAATCAAATGGACAATCGCAAGTGCAAAGGTATCTGAAGTTAACAACTCTTTGGATGTGTGCAACAACAGACAAGATATAGCAAAAAAAAAAAAAAAAAGGATTAAT
>NW_011452062.1:0-522 GCF_000754665.1 Bison bison bison | reverse complement strand
AGTATGCCCTCCTTTTTCATAGCAGAATAGTACTCCATTGTGTGTGTGTGTGTGTGTGTGTGTGTGTGTACACAGAGACATACACACACACTACATCATTTTTATCCATTCATAGGTTGATGGACACTTTGATTGTTTCTCTTTGTTAGCTATTGTGAGTAATGCTGCAGTGAACATGGGAATAAAGGTAACTCTTAAAGATGGTGATTTTGATTCCTTTGCATATATACCCAGAAGTAGGGCTGCTGGATTGTGTAGTAATTTTAAATTTTTTGAAGAATCCCTGTACTGTTTTCTGTAATGGCTATCTCAGTTTATATTCTCACCAACTGAGATCACCCATTTAGTGAGTGGCAGATGGTGGCTTGAACCCAGGTTTTGCCAACTCCAGAGCCTCAATTCTTAATACTGTTTAATTTCCTTTTGACTGTGGTCATTTGGGCCTCCATATAATGAAATATTTTGGCTAAAGCTTTGATTTGACTTTTAAATAGTCATCTATGCCTTTTTAGCTTAATTTTT
>NW_011452061.1:0-522 GCF_000754665.1 Bison bison bison | reverse complement strand
CCCTGCTGGGCAGGGTGTGAACAAGAGGAATAAGGTGGGGCCACTCCTGGTAGCCTGGGTTCTGCCCCAGCCTCTGCTTCTAGCAGTGAGGCAGGGATCCTGCCTGACATCCACCAGTACCACCTCAGCTTCTGTTCTGTCTGCCCACCCCAAGAAGGAGGGAAGACAGCTGGAGCTTTCTTAAAGAAGACAGGCAGTCAAGAATGAGCAGGAGATAGGCCACAGGTCAGGAGGAAAGAACAGGGGACCAGAAACCCCCTTTGCCCTGTCTGAACCTGGGACCCTGTCTCAGACTCTTGGTCGCTTTGGAGCCCAGGCCGGGGCCTTGCAGCCTTTGCAGTCCTACTTCCCCTTTCCTATTTCCCTCTCCTCCCCAAGATCTGCCCACCAGCGGATGTAACATAGTGGCCAGAGGGAAGGGCAGGCAGGTTTCTGGCTGCTGTGCTGTTCTCAGCAGCTCAGTTGTGTCTGACTCTTTGCAACCCTATGGACTATAGCCTGCCATGCTCCTCTGTCCATGGG
>NW_011452060.1:0-522 GCF_000754665.1 Bison bison bison | reverse complement strand
CAGTAGCTTGTACTTTTTTTTTTTTTCTCTTTACATTATACCCAGAGCATTTCCTACTGTTTTTTCCTTAATCATTATCTTTTATGTCTGTGGCTTTTGATTTAACCTCAGATATTTTTTTCAAAATAAGTAGAGAATTTTTTTTTTTCCCTCCAAAATGATCAGAGTATTCTTAATTGTATAGTCTGGTTAACCAGGAACTGATGACTGGTGCTTACCTGCTAACTCAATTAACCAGCCCTTTAATATATTTAAATTAATTTAACTTTTTTTTTAATTTGCCTTAAAGTGAAGGCAAAGTATTTAAAAGTATAAAGTGAGGGCAAAGTATAAAGTGAAGGCAAAATACTTATCAAAATATTCTATGATAAGAATCTGATGGTGCATCAGAACCTCTGAGAGTAGTTGTTAAAAATGCAGATTCTTGAGCATCTGCTGAAGCTGTGTGACATGAGCACAATTCAGACGAAAACCAAACATACAGACCTTAAGCCCTAAAATGTCCACAGATCGCTTTGAGTG
>NW_011452059.1:0-522 GCF_000754665.1 Bison bison bison | reverse complement strand
TTCCTACCTCCTTTCTGATTAAACAGACCTAAACACACACACACACACACACACACACACACACACACATACGCACATGCACACACACAGTAAGTTAGGTCAGGCCGTGCGTGCTCTTGTTGACTCCTCCAAATTCACCACCTAACTCCTCACTTTATGTCCACTTCCTTGACTTCTTCACTGTTCCTGGCAGGCACAGTTCACAGAGGGGAGCCTTTGTTTTAGGCGTCTTCTCTGCCTGCCGAGTTCATCCCCAAGACTTGGCTTATTCATTCACTTTCTTCTGAGGCCTGCTCAAGGTAACTTTATTAGATAAGCCCCCGTTCATTATGCTATTAAAACGTCTCACTCTAGATCCCAAGTGACTAGTGCCTAACACCTGTTAGCTGCTAAATAAATATTCGCTGTTTTTGTTGTTCACTCGCTCAGTCATATCCAACTCTTTGTGACCCCCATGGAATTCAGCACCCCAGGCTTCCCTGTCCCTCACTATCTCCCAGAGTTTGCCCAAGTTGCCCATGT
>NW_011452058.1:0-522 GCF_000754665.1 Bison bison bison | reverse complement strand
CCTCCATACTGTTTTCCATACTGGCTGCAACAACTCACATTCCCACCAAGAGTATAGGAGCATTTCCTCTTTTCCACACCCTCTCCAACATTTGTTATATGTAGACTTTTTAGTGATGGCCATTCTTTTTCATTTTTAACTTTTTATTCTGTATTGGGACATGGTCGATTAACAATGTCGTGATAGTTCTAGGTGAACAGCAAGGGGACTCAGCCATACAAGGATGGCCATGCTGACCAGTGTGAGCTGGCACCTCACTGTGGTTGTCATTTGCATTTCTCTAATAATTAGTGATACTGAGCATCTTTTCATGTGTGTCTTCTTTGGAGAAATGTCCGTTAAAGTCTTCTACCCACTTTTCAATTGAATTGGTTGGTTTCTTTTGTTATTATTGTTGAGTTGTATGAGTGGACTGCATATTTTGGAGATTAAGCCCTTGTTAGTCACATCATTGGAAAAGACCCTGATGCTGGGAGGGATTGGGGGCAGGAGGAGAAGGGGACGACAGAGGATGAGACGGCT
>NW_011452057.1:0-522 GCF_000754665.1 Bison bison bison | reverse complement strand
ATTGATGTCTCTACTCATCTTGACACTCACTTTGTGTCAACATGTGGGTCGCCTCTGCCCAAGGACACAGTGCTTCCTGCCCTTAGGTCTTTCCTGGGGTGCTATGATTGCTGATGGAGCCTGGAGGGGTAGCAGAAGAAACAGAAAGCAAACAAGCAATTTGAGTAGGTGGACCTCCGAGTGATCAAAGTACTCTCAGTTCTCATCAGGCTCAAAGGAGGAGTTCAGCATCAGCCAAGTTTTGGCCAACAACTTAAAGATAAAGTAAAAGGGTGTGGCAGGAAGGGTTGACATTTCCAGAGGCCAGAGCAGGTGATTTACTATGAGAACCAAACATGAAAAACCCAAGAGAACAAGAACTTCATTGAGCCAGAAATTTTTCTTTCCTTTTGTCCTTAATTTTTCCCAGATGTGTTGACTTGTCTTTTTTCTCCTTTTGCGTCACACTCTTGTACTCACACACACACACACACACACACACACAATAAACACATTCATTTATTATCTTATTCTTGGCTGTGT
>NW_011452056.1:0-522 GCF_000754665.1 Bison bison bison | reverse complement strand
CTTTGGGATGCCATGGACTGTAGCCCGCCAGGCTTCTCCGTCCATGGGATTCTGCAGGCAAGAATACTGGAGTGGGTTGCCATGCTGTCCTCCAGAGGATCTTCCTAACCTAGGGATCAAACCCGGGTCTCCTGCATTGCAGATGGATCCTTTACCGTCTGAGGCACCAGAGAAGCCCCCCTGGGGCTTACTTGTCCTCAAAGACCTCCAAGTGTGCATTGTGGGGAGGTGGGCCAGAGGGTGAGAGAAGCCAATTTCGAAGTAGCCTTTCATCCGACCTCCCCACATCTAATAACAATAGTAATCACAGCACTTACTTCACATCTGGCAGTTTTCTTCAGACTTTCCATCCTATTTTAATATCTGTTTTACAAATGAGGGAGCTGAGGCACAGCAAAGCTAAGTGACTCATAAAAGGTTACCCGATTTGCAAATGGTGGAGCAGGAGGCTTTCCCCTAGAGCCTCTGGCCCCACCATCCACATGTCTCACTACTAAGCCCACGGCCTCCTCACTCTTTCTT
>NW_011452055.1:0-522 GCF_000754665.1 Bison bison bison | reverse complement strand
TGATGTATGGCAAAACCAATACAATATTGTAAAGTAATTAGCCCCAATTAAAATAAATAAATTTATATTAAAAATAGTCAATTAAAGAAAGAAATCAAGTATAAGAAATTCTAAAAGATTCTCTTCAGATAGGAGAAAAGTAATACCCAAAATAAATGTGGATGTATCAAAGGAATTAATAATTATATAAATGGTACCTTATGTGTGTAAATATAAAATATGTGTGCATATTTATTTTTATTTTTAATTAAGGTTTCCTTTCAAGAATGTTTTGGAAAAAAGTATTCATAGGATATCATTTAAAAACTGCCTTATGATACCTTGAAAATTATAAATCATTCTTGAGAGTTTTGTAAACCATACAATATCTAACCTATTACCTGGCACATCATATGTTTCACTGATGTTAGTTCTAAATTACTTATCATTATTTTTAAGAATTGAAAAATATAACACACTAGCAACTGCAGCCATGAAATTAAAGGACGCTTACTCCTTGGCAGGAAAGTTATGACCAACCTA
>NW_011452054.1:0-522 GCF_000754665.1 Bison bison bison | reverse complement strand
CAGCAGCTGTGAACGCTGGGGTGCAGCTGTGTGTGCAAGCTCCTTTCAGGGAGATGCTGGTAATGGGTCAAGCTAGAGGGAGGTGGCCAGAGAGGTGTCCACCAGCTTGCCTGTCTCTGGGGAGATGTGGCCAGCCTCCACCGGAAGCCTGACCCCCAGGCAGCAGCTTCTGAGTTAGGCAGAAGGACCCCTTTCGGGCAGGGACTGGGGGCTGTACGTGTCTGCCTGAGCCCAGGTGGGTCACTGCAGGGTCTACTCCCAGCCCAGTAATCGCTGCTTCCTGGTTTGCTAAAGTCTCATGGGACATGTGGATGCAAGCCTCATTGGCTTCAGAGCTAGGTGTTTGGGGCCCATTCCTCAGGTGGGAGTCGTAAAGTTGCGGTGCTAAATGTGAGGTGCAAACCTTCTGCTCTTCAAAGAGAAGCTAGGAATTAGGAGTTCCTGTGATGGCACCCCACTCCAGTACTCTTGCCTGGAAAATCCCATAGGTGGAGGAGCCTGGTAGGCTGCAGTCCATGGGGT
>NW_011452053.1:0-522 GCF_000754665.1 Bison bison bison | reverse complement strand
TCGGTTCTAAGTCACAAAGGACAGCAGTGGAGGGAATGGAGGCGCCTCTCTTAGGAACTTTCCCTTCGTACCTGGATACGCTGCAGAGTGACTTAGAACCAGGCTGAGGAGTGACACATACTTCGGTCATACCTTACCTTCACCACTTACCACCCTTCTAACTTTGGAAGGGCCACTTGATCACACAGAGTATTAACCCAGAGGTCTAGCATACGGACTGACAAAATCAGGTTATATGTATACTCTGTGGAAAGTGGACACTCAATATAGCACTTATCATGTTATTATAGCGTTGATATCCATTATCCAAAGTATCAATAACACAGAGTTTTAAATCAATTGCTCCATACCTGAAGCCACACTGTCAAACAGTCAGACCCCTGGTTTTGATCTCTGACCCTTTTGCCACTTAACAGCTTGGTCCTCCCAATAACATCCTCACACTGTCAATCCAGACCTGCCCTCAGTCTCCCAATCCTAGGTGGCAGAGCTGCACTATGGAAGGAAATACTTCAAATCCCT
>NW_011452052.1:0-522 GCF_000754665.1 Bison bison bison | reverse complement strand
TCTGAGGGGTTAACTCTAGTTGGGTTTAATTCTATCATCTTGCTCTTTATCTTCAGTTTGTCCCATGTTATTTCTTCCCATGTCTCTTTTTATCCCTGACTTCTTTATGACTGAGTAGTTTATATGATTCCCTTTTATAGACTTTGTCACTTTATTAACTGTAACTTTTTTAAGTAGTTTTATGATCCATGATATGCATCTTTAACTTTCCAGCCTTTCATTATTAATTATGATAATGATTAATAATTATTAAATTATATATTTATTTATCATTTCTTTGGCTGTTTTGGGTCTTAGTGTGGCATGCAGGATCTTCCTTTTAGTAGGGACTCTATTTGAGGAGGGCAAGCTCAATTCTTGCAGTGTGTAAACTCTATTTGAGACATGCAGGCCTAGTTGCTCAGTGGCATGTGGGATTTGAGTTCTCTGGCAAAGAAACAAACCAGCATCCCCTGCATTGCAAGACATATCCTTAACCACTGGACCACTGGGAAAGTCATTATAATTACCTTTTAATATATA
>NW_011452051.1:0-522 GCF_000754665.1 Bison bison bison | reverse complement strand
ACTACTATTCCTTTGTCTAGGTGCCCTACATTTTTGTGTTTGTTTGTTTGTTTGTTTGTTTGTTTTTAATTCATTCTCTTACTAAAGGACATCTTGATTACTTCCAAGTTTGGAAAATGTTTTGGGGATTTCAGAAGATAATTCTCTGAAACATGGAAAATAACTTATGAAGTACAAGTTTAATGACTACTACCAAAATGTGAGATGTATGGTGTTTGAAGTGTCCTAATAAGTCCAACAAACAAGAGTTCATTCTTGAAGTGTCAAATAATTTGATTTAATTGTTTTATATTCAGAAAGAATCAAAAGGTAAAAGAGAATCAAAAGGTAAAATCAAAAGAGATCTTTTCTCTACTGGAAAATTTTCAGTACATTTGTTGAACCTGAATGCTTAAAAGTAGCATACGGTTAGTTTTGGAATTCTGTTATTAGGCATTCTCTCTTACCTGACCTAAAGAATTTTAAATGCTTTCATATTCCTGGTAGCGCCAGGATCTAACTCACTTGCTTTTTTTTTTTTTT
>NW_011452050.1:0-522 GCF_000754665.1 Bison bison bison | reverse complement strand
TTTTTTATTTTTTTATTTTTTTTCTTTTCTTGACTTGGATAATCATTGTTTCCAGTTTGGGCTTTGTCTTCCAGAACTTTAGCTTCTCTCAGTCTTTAGGTTAATTGTCAGTTTGAGTTCCATTTAAGTTCCTGGTTTGAGAATTCCGACACCCCCAGGTAAGGAAGAATAAACTCAGCACAGGCTCAGGGCTTTGATTTCTCATGGAACTTTGTTTTAATGTTTCAGTACCAAAAGAATTTTCTTGTCTCTCAAAGGCCTAGTTTTCAAAAGTTTCCTTTTTTTCCTTTCCCTGGAAGTACATCCCCCAGGTGTCCTGACCTTTATATGGGAGTCTTAGTCCCAACTTCCCATAAATTGAGTGTCCAAGTCCTAATCTCTGTTCTCTGTATGGAAATTAAAGTCTGATTCTATGGCCTAATTTGAGGTTTGATAATATGACCAACCTAGATAGCATATTAAAAAGCAGAGACATTACTTTGCCAACAAAGGTCCATCTAGTCAAGGCTATGGTTTTTCCAG
>NW_011452049.1:0-522 GCF_000754665.1 Bison bison bison | reverse complement strand
AGCTTCAGCATCATTCCCTCCAAAGAAATCCCAGGCTGATCTCCTTCAGAATGGACTGGTTGGATCTCCCTGCAGTCCAAGGGACTCTAAAGAGTCTTCTCCAACACCACAGTTCAAAAGCATCAATTTGGCAGATCATCAGACCAAGTGTAGAACTCATCTCAGCCTGTGTGACTACCCAGGTCACACACTCATGAGGACGGCCCTGCCGCTACTTGGATCCAGGACCCCAATTCACGTCTCTGAAGTCCAAGTCCATCTTTCTCAGGACCCTCTGGCTGACTCAGTTCTCCTTCCCTCCAGGCATCTCTGTGATGTTGCACAAATACCGTGTAACCAACACACATCACAGTTTGCCCTAATGTACACCCAGGGGTTAGAGTACATAATCATTGCCGTTATCTTGCCTCTCTCAAAATTCTGTGATCTTTACCCACTAGATCCTTGAGCTCCAGTGGACTTCTATCTCTACAACGATTCTGAGAATGAGGGAAGAACACATGTCTCATGGATGTATTTCTT
>NW_011452048.1:0-522 GCF_000754665.1 Bison bison bison | reverse complement strand
TTAAAAAAAAAAAAAAAAAGGAATTTTTTTTTTTTTTTTAGTACAAAAAAATAAAAGATCCTTCCCAGATTTCTTTTCTTTTTACCATTTAGGTGGTGGGAAAATATCTCAATTTTGTATTCTTGAAAGAAGGACAACATTTGGGGTATTACAAAAAATGCATTTTTGTATGGCGGTGAGGTCTTGACTTCTTCCATAATTTTATCTCTAGGCCTTATGGAACAAAGAGGCTACTCACCAGGTCAGAGCTCAAAGATTTTCTAAATATCTTTAACAAGAATCTTGAATGCCACTTTTTTGTTTGTTTTATTTATTTAAAGGCAAAAAGGCTTCTAAAATTTTGTTATTCTATTTACCTTTCAAGGGGCCAATCTGGGGGGCTAAATAATTGAGTTTTATTTTAGGCCAGTATGAAGAAGAGTGATTTGGTAAAATACCACTGTTCTTGCCACCAGCTCCAACCCCTCACCACCATCATTCTTTTGTAAGGTTGTACCTTGTGGGAGAGGGGCTTAGAAATTT
>NW_011452047.1:0-522 GCF_000754665.1 Bison bison bison | reverse complement strand
TGACAGAGGATGAGATGGCTGGATGGCATCACCAACTTGATGGACATAAGTTTGGGTAAACTCCAGGAGTTGGTGATGGACAGGGAGGCCTGGTGGACTGCAATTCATGGGATCACAAAGAGTTGGACGTGACTGACTGAACTGAACTGAACTGATACTATTTAGAAAAGTACATTAGAAATGGGGTGATATGCCTTCCAATAAGGTAAAAATAGGTTATGGTGTGATAAAAATTTCTTACTGCCTTTTATACAAGACACAAATATACATAACACACATAAATGGGTATATTATTTGTGGTATTACTGTTTTCAAAGTGCAGATGATTAAGGGAACAGAATGTCTACAAAATAGCTTTAAGGAGCAAAAGTTTAAGAAAGATTGAGAAATACTGCTTAGCTCATGTTAAAAGGTTAGGTAAGACCATGGAGTAACTAGAGTGATAGTAAAGATAATCCAATCACAGAGGTTGGCATATCACCTGTAAAGATCATATTCAGGAAAATTAAGAGGCTCCCACTT
>NW_011452046.1:0-522 GCF_000754665.1 Bison bison bison | reverse complement strand
GTTCTAGGACATTTTATTGAATTATAGTCCCAGTGGGTAAAACTTGCACAGGTGGATCTTCTGCTCATCGGGTATCTTCTTTTCTTATTTCTCTTCATTAGGTTATATGAAAGTTAAGAGAGTGCTGGAGTCCTCACATGTCAACAGCTCTCTGATCTCCCTCTCCTTCCTGACTCTCTTGTTTTACCCCTCTGGTATTGGAGTGGGGGGATGGCATACTTTAGACAGGCCTTGATAAACAGAGATTGGAAAAAATGCAAAGCTTGGTCTTAAACTTAGGACAACCATTCTCATTTGACCTGTAGAACACCTATCTCAGAATGACCTCTTGGCTAAAAGGTAGATTCTTGGACCATTCTTAGAATTATGGAATCAGAATATCTGAGGGTAGTAGACTGAGGGTACCCTATCCAGGATACTGTATATGCTAAATATTTTGCTGCATGGTTTAAGTCTGGCTGTGTATTAGAATTATCTGTTAATTGGAAAATTCTTTTTTTTTTTTTTAATTTTTTTTTTTAG
>NW_011452045.1:0-522 GCF_000754665.1 Bison bison bison | reverse complement strand
TAGTTGCTCAATAGTGTCTGACTCTTTGCAGCTCCATGGACTGTAGTCTGCCAGTCTCCTCTGTCCATGGAATTCTCCAGGCAAGAATACTGGAGTGGGTAGCCCTTCATTCTCCAGGAGATCTTCCTGACCCAGGGATTGAACCCCGGTCTCCTGCATTGCAGGCAAATTCTTTACCATCTGAGCCACCAGGGGAAGCCTAGTAGAGATGGTACCATTTCTGTCCCCTATACCCTTGAATGGTTCCTCCACCATCTAGAGAGTAGACAGAGCTGATTGTCTACCTAACAACCATTTCTCCCTTATTTTGTTCTAAGAGAACCCAACAGAACCCTGATTTCATTCAGGCACTGAGTGAAAATGTGCCCATGGAAAGTGGGTCCTACCCCACCCACCACAGAGGACTAACTCTAATGGGTCTCCAATCAGTCATCCTAATATCATTGCCATTTGCCAGGGATCGGTTCAGAGAGAGGCAGGTAACTCAGTTCTGTCCAGTGAGACACTACTGGAGCCTGCTCC
>NW_011452044.1:0-522 GCF_000754665.1 Bison bison bison | reverse complement strand
TTGCATGTCTCTTTTCTCCCATCATCTATACTCTTTGTCCAATGTCTAAGCCCAATTCTCAATGATATCAACATAATTATTCATTTGTTGTACCTTATAAAGTGACTTCTGAAAGCAGTCTAATATTTTTATTTTCTTTTGGAGATCATACTATGTTCATGTGGGTGTATCACTCAGAGACTGTGTTTTCAAATTATTTTGTTTCAAATCACTTTTGATAGTTCTTTTTTTGTATGGCTTTGCAAAACAAAACAGAATGGGTTTCTATATTTAGGTGCTTTTATGTAATTTTACTCTAAAATTTTAGGAATTTCTTTTTTAAAATTTAGTTATTTTATAATTATAATTCTGTGTAATGTTTTCATAATTCCAAAATCAAGAAAAGGCTACTTAAAGAAGTCTAATATCATTGTTAGCTCTATTCTAATTCTCCTTCTTCTTTTATAGATAACTTTCCATGCTAATTTTGACTCATCTTTTTATTAATGTTTCTTAAATAAATTTTTTTCTCAACATTTCATT
>NW_011452043.1:0-522 GCF_000754665.1 Bison bison bison | reverse complement strand
AACGATGATGAAGATACAGATAGTGAGAAAAAAAGAATTCAACCCAAGTGAGAGGTGAAGAAAATTTCCAGGATGATGGTTAAAGGAGACTCCTGGATGAATCTGTGTAACAGAGCAAGAGAGCAACCAGAAGATTGGAGCTGATCAGAAGGTCCAGGACGAGAGAATTCCAAAAATAAAATGGTAGTGTTTGACTGAATTGAAAGGAAAGTTGGGTAATCAGGGGATAGTCTGAAGATAATAGTAGTGAGAATTCCTAAGAAACTAAGCAAACCAGAAAACTAAGCAAAACTAGGGAAAATAGAAAGTTGCACAAGAAAGAAGTAAAATGATAATAGACTTCACGGTTCAGTAGTAGAATAGCATTTACATAATCATAATGTAAAAGTGGATAATGAGCAGACCAAAAGTATGATAAAAACAGGTTTGGGCACAGGGAATTTGGAAGTATGCGTGTGTGTGTGTGTGTGTGTGTGTGTGTGTTGGGGAGCTGGGGCAGAGAAAAAGTGAAATATTTATTTT
>NW_011452042.1:0-522 GCF_000754665.1 Bison bison bison | reverse complement strand
CACCAGCTAATAGCAGAAAGTGAAGAGGAACTAAAGGCTTCTTGATGAGGGTGAAAGAAGGGAGTGAAATAGCTGGCTTAAAACTCAACATTCAAAAAAACTAAGATCATGGCATCCAGTCCCATCACTTCATGGCAAACAGAAGGAGAAAAAGTGGAAACAGTGACAGACTTTATTTTCTTGGGCTCCAAAATCACTGCAGATGGTAATTGTAACCATGAAATTTAAAGGTGCTTGGTCCTTGGAAGGAAAGGTATGACGAACCTAGACAGTGTATTAAAAACCAGAGACATCACTTTGCCAACAAAGGTCCATATAGTCAAAGCTATGATTTTCTCCAGTAGTCATGTATGGATGTGAGAGTAGAACCATGAAGAAGGCTGAGCACTGAAGAATTGATGCTTTTGAGTTGTGCTGCTGGGGAAGACTTTTGAGAGTTGCTTGGACTGCAAGGAGTTCAAACCAATCAATCCTAAAGAAAATCACCCCTGAATATTCATTGGAAGGACTGATGCTGAAGCT
>NW_011452041.1:0-522 GCF_000754665.1 Bison bison bison | reverse complement strand
TTTTTTTTTTTGGATTTCAGGTTGATTTGTCTTTCTTCTGCATATTTATGAAGCTGTTGATCCTATGGTAACCTCACCCTTACCTCTTGTGGAGCAGGAGGAAAAGAGAGCGAGAAAAACAAAGAAACAGAGAAGCTGGTCTTACCCCTTCCCTTCCCCAGCATGCCATGGCATCCCCATAGCTCTAGAGGACAGTGAGGGTGACACAGAACAGAGACAGTTTTTAAATTAAGGTGTAATTAATTAATTGGGACCCCCTGCCCATGGCTGTCACTCTTATTTAAGGTGACCTCAGCTCTTTCTTGCTGGAGTCTAATTTTAGTCCTGGTTTCTTTTGTTTCCTGTTACCACTATACTCAATCCTCCTGCATATATATATATATATTTTTTTTGTCACTTTATTTATTTTTTTAACTGAAGGATAATTGCTTTACAGAAATTTGTGGTTTTTCTGTCAAACATCAACAAGAATCAGTCATAGGTACACCCACGTCCCCTCCCTCCCATCTCCCTCGCCTGAAA
>NW_011452040.1:0-522 GCF_000754665.1 Bison bison bison | reverse complement strand
TGGATCAAGAAGATCCCCTGGAGTAAGAAATGGCAACCCACTCCTATATTTTTGCCTGGGAAATCCCATGGACAGGGGGGACTGGTGGGCTATAGTCCATGGGTCACAAAAGAGTCAGACACTATTGAGTGACTGAGCACGCACATGCACAAATCTGTTCATTGCAACATAACACTAAGGGGAGGTGAGGGGCAGAGCATCAGGGGTTGCATTATCACCATCCTGCAACCAAACTAGGATGCAGGGTGTTGATGGTTGTGTCCAAAAAGAGAAAACAACATAAGATGAAAGGAATGCAAACCAAGGAACTTTAATGTGGACAACTGGGCTATGGAAAGATAAATAATTTTACAATCTATTGAACTCCCAGAGTGTTTCTTTTCTTTATGTGTTTTTTTTAACTTTTTATTTAATATTGAAATATAGTCAATTTGCAAAGTTGTGATAGTTTCAAGTGCAGAGAAGAGCAGCTGAACTGTATACGTATTCATTCTGCCCCAAACTCTTCCCATCCAGCCTGCC
>NW_011452039.1:0-522 GCF_000754665.1 Bison bison bison | reverse complement strand
GCCTGGTGGGCTTCCATCTATGGGGTCGCACAGAGTCAGACACGACTGAAGCGACTGAGCAGCAGCAGCAGCAGCACCTCAGTTTCTTCATCTGTAAAATGGGATGTCTGTAAAAGTTGTACCTAACTTACTGGACACTTGAACCTGGCCATGCAACCTCAATACCACACACCATCCCCAAGCTGAGATTTACAACAGTGAATAAAGCAAACCAGGTCCCCACTTCCAGGGAAGCAGAGGAAACCAAAATAAACACACACAGAATTTCAAAACTGAACAAGTACCTGGAGAAAGCACCATAGGATACTACTGAAAAAAAATGGAGAGTTTATGAAATGGAAGGGGTCATGGATGGCTTTGCTGAGTTGAGAATCTTTGAGCTGAAATCTAAAGGTCCCTGGAGTGGGTCATGCAAAGAGAAGAGACTAATCCACTTTCGATCAAGGATTTGGGATCTATAAAGGTCCTGACCTTGGAATTGGCCAGCTCTGTTCCAGAAACTGGGGAGATGGAGGGAACTGG
>NW_011452038.1:0-522 GCF_000754665.1 Bison bison bison | reverse complement strand
TTAACTTTTTTATATTGAAGTAAAGCCAGTTAACAATGTTGTGATGGTTTCAGGTGCAGAGCAAACTGACTCAGACACATATATACAGGTATCCATTCTCCCCCAAACTCGGCTCCCATCAGGGCTGCCACCTAACATTAAGCAGAGTTCCCTGAGATATACAGAGGGTCCTTGTTGGTTATCCATTTTAAATACAGCAGTGTGTACATGAGTATGTACAACCTCAAACTCCCTAAATATCCCTTCCCCTCATCCCTCCCCACTAGTGACCATAAGTCTGTTCTCTAAGTCTATGAGTCTGTTTTTTGTAAATAAGTTCATTTGTAACATTTCTTTATAGAGTCCCAATATAAAGAATGTCATATGATATTTCTCTTTATCGCTATGTCAGACTTCTGATTCACAGACCTTGAGATAATATATGCATGTTAAGTCGCTTCAGTCATGTTCAACTCTTTGCAACCCCATGGACTATAGCCTACCAGGCTCCTCTCTCCATTGAATTCTCCAGGCAAGAATACT
>NW_011452037.1:0-522 GCF_000754665.1 Bison bison bison | reverse complement strand
GAAAGTTTCCAGGTTTCGGGCAGAGGTGCCACCTTTAAAGAAAAGAAATGTGTGACTAGGTAGCACAGTTACAGGGCGCGAGTCACAACCATGTACAAGGCGGCGAGCCCCGCCCTCACGCGGCCCGCGCGCTCTGCTTGCCAGGGCCCCCGCCAGGGCCCGTCTGTGCCAGTTCCTTGTGCACCTTTCCTATGTTTTGTTTTTAATGCAAATACATTTCTTTCCTTATTTTCTTCCTTTCCCCCCTGGAGATAACATACTATCTACCCATTCTCTTCTTTGCTGTTGTCTCTTGATTGTATGTGTTAGGTGCTCAGTCATATCCGATTCTCGGTGACCCCATGGATTACATAGCCCACCAGGCTCCTCCGTCCATGGACTTCTCCAGGTCAGAACACTGGAGTGGGTAGCCTATAGCTTCTCCAGGGAATCTTCCCAACCCAGGGATCAAACCTGGGTCTCCTGCATTGCAGGCAGATTCTTTACCAGCTGAGCCACAAGGAAAGCCCAGGAACACTGGAG
>NW_011452036.1:0-522 GCF_000754665.1 Bison bison bison | reverse complement strand
GGTTTTCTTTGGAAATGGATTTGTGTGTGTGTGTGTGTGTGTGTGTGTGTGTGTAGAGACTAGGAGATGTGTTGACAGATAAGAGGGTGTATGTAGGTAAAGAAAGGTGTATGTTGTAGATACAGGAGTGTGTTATGGAGGGAGAAATGGATATTTTGTATGGAGAGACAGGATGTGGGTGTTGATGGAGAAATGGGGTGAGAATGTGGAGGGAGAAAAGGGGGAGTATGGGGGTGCATATGGAATGAGAGATGAAATGTGGCGATGTGTTTTTGAGAGACTGGTGTGTGTTTATTTATCAAGAGAGACTGGGATGTATGTGTGTAAAGTGTATGAGTGTGGAGGGAGAGAGGGGTGTGTTTTTATGTGTGGAGAGACTGGGGATGGGTGTAAAGGGAGACAGGCATGTGTATGTGTGTGCATTTGAGATGGCATGTGTGTGGAGAAGTTGGGTGGTAAGTTGGAATGAGAAAACAGGGAAAATATAGAGGGAAAATGGTGTGTGTGTGTGTGTGTGTGTGT
>NW_011452035.1:0-522 GCF_000754665.1 Bison bison bison | reverse complement strand
TGACAGAGACATCGTGACAGAGAGAGCTGCCCTTCAGGCTGTTGTGTTCATGATCCCCCAAAGAAAGGGCTCCTATGCAGATTGTAGCTGCTCAGGGAAAATGCTTGAAGGCTAAGGGTTAAGGGCAGGGGAGCTTATGGAGTTGAGTGAGGAAAGGACTCTTCTATTTTGCATCAGGACAAAGAACTGATTCAAATGCTTTCATTCCTGATTGAAAATAAGACCCTGGAAGACCAGAAGGGATTCTTCTAACCTGCCACATGATAATTGATTATCTTACTTTAAATCATACAACACTTAAGGAAGTAACTATATTTCATTTCAAAGGAAGGCGTTAAGAACATATGTTAAAAGAAGAATCAGAGCTAAAAGATTGAGTGATTTTCTAATCTAACTGATATTCTTTGCTCCTTGATTGTGTATTTTGATATCATGTCCATTTAGCAGTGATTTCCTTTAAAGTAGTTTCAAAGATTTAGGAGCCAAAGCTCACATGATGAGGAAGAGTGATACTATTTAATT
>NW_011452034.1:0-522 GCF_000754665.1 Bison bison bison | reverse complement strand
TTTAAGGGCAAACAAGACCTCAATAACTGCAGTATGTCTGATCTTTGTATGGCTGTATCAGTTACAAAGGACATTCTGCAATCTTTAGACTCTGAATTGAACCTTACCAAAATAATAAGATTCCATGCATGTTTTGTGAATTAAATGTTAAACTAAAATAATATACCACAAAGAAAATAATCCCAGGCCATATATATTATTATACACAATTCTTCAAGTATTTTCTGAAACATGAGCACTTGTCACATTTGCTATATAACATTATGAAATTGGCCTACTTAATTGTGGTAAAATTTTCTAATAGTTCAAGAAATATGAGTTGCTTATTCATGTCTAATTTATCAACCATTCCTATCCCTTTTCACTGAAGCCAGGATTCCAAGTTAACTTTTTAAATTAACTTTTAAACCTGGTGTCCTTATGAAAATATCTAATCCCCATCAGCTTTGCACACACACACAGAATTAATCTTCATTTATGTTGGAATACCACTGAATCCAAAACTTCCTCAGACAAAATATC
>NW_011452033.1:0-522 GCF_000754665.1 Bison bison bison | reverse complement strand
CCCCAGAAGCCCCTGTGCAGATTTTATTGTGAATCAGGTGTGTAAAAATCAGATGGCACTCTCCTTGCCACCTCCTAAAAACCTGCTGATTTATGGAAGCAGGGAGTATTGCATTGCAAGGTTGAAATCAGTACTCTCCCTTTCTTCTGTTCCCCATAACACTTTGCAGAACTCAGAGAATGGTCCTGGTGCTAAAAATGGGAAAATAAATAGCTCTGAAAGGGTGTTTGAGAAAAAAACTAGTCATTTTCTCAACTGTGAAGATAATAGAAAAGCTGAGTATAGGAAAGGCAGAAAATAAGAGAACAAATAATAGTAAGATTTAGGTCTCAGCCCCTCCCACCTGTTTTAAGTTACGTGGTCCGGGGCAAGTAAACTAGGTTAGTGCTAGATCCTTAGGGCTTCCCCTGTGGCTCAGCGGTAAAGAATCTGCCTGCAATGCAGGAGCTACAGGAGACACAGGTTTGATCCCTGGGTCAGGAAGGTCCCCTGGAGAAGGGCATGGCAACCCACTCCAGTATT
>NW_011452032.1:0-522 GCF_000754665.1 Bison bison bison | reverse complement strand
TAGTGTGTGCACACACACACACACACACACACACACACTGGTTAGCTTATCTCTTAAGTCACTTTTAATCTAGGTCAGTCCCTCCTACTTTTTTTTTTTAATAGAGAAATTGACTTTTGGAAGAGCCCAGCCAATTGTTTGGTGAAGTAGCCCCCATTCTGGATTTGTCTGATAGTTTCCTCATGTTGTGCTTTAACTTGTCCCTCCTCCTATATTTCCTGTAAACTAGAAATTAGATCGAGGCTTAATTAGATGCAGAATAAGTGTTTTTGGCAAGAACACCGTGGTGGTGTTGGATCTTCCTGTTGCGTGACCTCAGGGGGCACGTCCATCCTGATTGTCCCAGTGTTAGTGAAGCCATTTGATGGAAGAGGCAGAGTTCCCCCGTGCTGTTGGCTACAGTCCATGGAAGTAATCTACATGTAGATACTATGTTAATAATTATGACTGCCAGGTGTTGATTTTCAGATTCTATCTTCCAGGCTTCTTAGCCTGCATCAGTCAGTAAAGAAGAGTTTCTTT
>NW_011452031.1:0-522 GCF_000754665.1 Bison bison bison | reverse complement strand
TTGGGAAACTTCCATACTGTTTTCCACAGTGGCTGCACAAATTTACATTCTCACCTGCAGTGTATGAGGATTCCCCTTTCTCTGCATTCTTACCAACATTTGTTATTAGTGTTCTTTTTGACAAAAACCATTCTGGCAGATGTGAAGTGATACTTCATTGTGGTCTTAATTTGCATTTCTCTAATGATAAATGATGCTGAGCATTTTTCCTGTGCCTGTTCACCATCTGTATGCCTTCTTTGGAAAAATGTCTATTCAGGTCTTCTGCCCATTTTTCGATTGGATTGGGATTTTTTTTTGATAATGGGTTGTATGAATTGTTCATGTATCTTGGATATTAACCTCTTGTTGGTCACATTATTTACAAATATTTTCTCTCATTCCAGATGTTGTCCTTTGGTTTTATCGATAATTCTCTTTGCTATGCAAAAGGTTTTTATCTGTTTAAAAACTTTAAAAATGTTTATTAGGTCCCATTTGTTTATTTTTAAAGTTTTTAAACAGATAAAAACCTTTTGCATA
>NW_011452030.1:0-522 GCF_000754665.1 Bison bison bison | reverse complement strand
CAAAACCTGTAATAGATATACACACAAAAGAGTAAAAGGAATCCAAGCATACACTATAGACAGTCATCAAATCACAAGAGAAGAGAACAAAAGAAGGGGAGAAAAGAACAAGAAAAACAAATTTGAAACAATCAACAAAATAGCAATAGGAACATACATAGCAATAATTAGCTTAAATGTGAACAGACTAATGCTCCAAACAAAGCACATAGGTGGCTTAACTGATACAAAAACAGGACCCACATATATGCTGCATATAAGAAACTCACTTCAGATCTAGAGACACATATGGACTGAAAGTGAGGGGATGGACACATGCCAAAAATGGGATAGGGAAGGAGTGGTAGGCCTAGGCCTCTCCAGGTGTTCCTTGGGGGTCCACCTTAGTATGGTGATGGGTAAAGGGGATACCTGAGTTCTAACCTTTATAAATAGGGGAGACTGTCGGGAGCTGCGTTAGGCATTACTGACAAAATGGAGGCACGGTCCCCAGCCCCCTCTCCTCATTCCGCAGGCACAGAT
>NW_011452029.1:0-522 GCF_000754665.1 Bison bison bison | reverse complement strand
TTTAAGGAATTTGGATTTGGGGGACTTCAAGTACAATAACTGTCAAGTACAATAACACTAAAAAAGAGTAGTTAAATATGTCATGGTTTGTCTTTGTTCAATCCCTGAGTTTCCTTTTTAAGATTTTAAAATGGAATTAAAGATTCAATATTTGAGTTGCTCAAAAAAATGTATATGTGCTGAGCTCATTAAGGGGCAAAATGTAATATATTCAATCTGCATTTTAAAGGCAGACTGATTTGCTAGATAGGTGTTAGTTTTTGCAGCCTTGGCAAAATACCTGCCCCTTTACCCCTTTTTGAAATGTTTGAAAATCATAGTTTCTTCTGTGAACTGTAGTACCTGCTATGGTTTTGATGGGGGCACTTAATTATTCTCACCTGCTGCAAGGGTTACTATTAAAATGCTGTGAAGACCAGGAGTAAGCTGGTCCACCTTTTGAATCCGTTACCCATTTTCTCTTTAAGCTGATGAGTGCTATTCAAAAAGGAAGGGTGTCTGGAAGCCGGCTCGCTATACTCA
>NW_011452028.1:0-522 GCF_000754665.1 Bison bison bison | reverse complement strand
TATTTGCTGATAATTTCATGGATATCCTATTGACTTCTCTCTCTCTCTTTTTTTTTTCTTTTTTTTTTTTTAACCTTTTGGGTGAGTTTCTCTTTGATATTCATACCTTCCCTTGGGTTGGGTCAGAACTCTTTCCTGATTTTACCTCCTGTTGGCTTTGTCTCAGCCCTCTCTGGAAGGATTTCCTTCTCACCCTGTTATCGAGTGGGAAGTTCATTCTTCCCACTTCACAACAGGCCAATAAATCCGAGAGGTGACGTGTTGAGGCAAGAAATGTGACTTTATTCAGAGAGCCTGCTGACCAAGAAGATAGCAGACTAATGTGTTTAAATAACCATCTTATCGGGATCTGGATGCCAGTTTCTTTTATAGAACTGAGAGGGAAAGGAACTGAAGTAAAGCAAAAAGGCCATTTACTCAATAGACATGAGTTTGTGTAAACACCAGGAGATACTGAAGGACAGGGAAGCCTGGAGTGCTACAGTTCATTGGGTCGCAAAGAGTTGGACATGGCTTAGTGAC
>NW_011452027.1:0-522 GCF_000754665.1 Bison bison bison | reverse complement strand
TAGGGCAATGCTTTCTAGTATAGATTCAGAAAATGGTTACATCTGTCTTATGATTGAAGATAACTGTAATCTCTTCTAGCATTCACATTTCTTTGACTTTAAAGTTCTCTGAGAAAAATGCCTATCAATCTTTAAGTCATCAAACTGAGCTAAAAGTCAGAATCTCCTTTATTGTCTATAACTTCTTTCCTATAATTGAGCATGTGTTTCTTGAAGAAGAGAATACTCTTTACAAACTGTCCCAAGAATGAAAATTCTCTTTCTGTTATTACTTTTTGAGAAAATTACAGGCTTCCATGGACCTTGTTTTCACAGACAGCATTCCAAGGTCAAACAGCTCATTTCTCCAAGGATGTAGTGATTATTCTTTCTACTGTCCCAGGGGCAGAGTCTTTTAAATAACTATTTTTTCAATACAAATATTACAATTGAGGATAACACTTTCTAAAAATTTTCTTAAGGGTTGTGAATCCAGGAGCTTAAAATTGTTCTTGATCAAAATAAGTCAGCCCTTGAAAACAG
>NW_011452026.1:0-522 GCF_000754665.1 Bison bison bison | reverse complement strand
GGCTTAGCTGGCCTCCTGCAGCTTGGTGAGGCCGCCCAGCACCCCCACACAGCAGGTGGCAGGTAAGGGAAAATGTCTCCTCTGTCCATGGGATATTCCAGGCAAAAATACTGGAGCAGGTAGCCATTCCCTTCTCCAGGAGATCTTCCCAACCCAGGGATGGAACCCGGGTCTTCTGCATTGCAGGTGGATTCTTGACTGTCTGAGCCCCACAACAACCTGATGGAGGGCAGGGAGGAGCCAGGAGCTCAGTTCTCCTAAGGGCATCCTGTGAGTTGATGGCTGCAAAGACGTAGCCACTGGAAGCCGCTCTGGCCACGCAGCGGGTGATTGGCCGTGTGAGACCACCCTTTCTTTCCTCCTTTCTGTTCATGTTCCATGAACTGTCCTGGTTCACTCCAGCTCAGAAAATCCTTACTGCTGGGAACCTGCAAGATTCCTCCTCTGTCCCAGGTAGAAAAGAAACTAAGAACAAGAAACCTGGGCTTCCCTGGGGGCTCAGTGGTAAAGAATCCGCCTGCC
>NW_011452025.1:0-522 GCF_000754665.1 Bison bison bison | reverse complement strand
TCCAATGAATATTCAGGACTGATTTCCTTTGGGATTGACTGGTTTGATCTCCTTGCAGTCCAAGGGACTGTCAAGAATCTTCTCCAACACCATGGCTAAAAGCAACTGAGACTCAGTGCAGCCAAATAAATAATTTAAAAAAATTTTTTAATTAAAAAAAAATGTAACTGGATATCAGGTATTATTATTTCCTGTCTCTGGCAGCCCCACCCTGAGCTCACCAAAGAAGTGATTACCAGGGGCCTCCTGGGAGGCCTGGCCCACTTCCAGCCCAAATCACCTGTCACCTGAGGTGAGAACATATGCATGGGCTGAGGCTGCTGCCCACCCACCCCGTGGGGGATCAGACCTCTTAAACCATCACACACACATTTCCTCCTTCACTTCTGTGGGCTCCCCAGTATCTTCATGGCTGTGCTGGTCTCAGCTTGCCCTGTCCTTAGGGTTGAATCTTGCCTCCTGGTGCGAGGGAATGACATTGGCCTTCTCTGCCCCTCAGGAGCCTAGCTCAGTGTGGAGGCC
>NW_011452024.1:0-522 GCF_000754665.1 Bison bison bison | reverse complement strand
CTGGAGAAGGCAATGGCAACCCACTCCAGTACTCTTGCCTGGAAAATCCCATGGATGGAGGAGCGTGGTGGGCTACAGTCCTTAGGGTAGCAAAGAGTCAGACACGACTGAGCGACTTCACTTAATAGACGAGAAAACTGAGGTTCAGAAAGGTTCAGTAACTTGCTCAAGGATGCAGAGCTAATGAATGGGAGAGATGGGATTCCAGCCCTGTCTGTCTAATTCTAAATTTGTGTCCTATCCATATTGTTATTTACTCCTTAATAGTTAAGATCCTAATTTATCTTACACTATGAAAATCAGTCATAGGCAGTGAAATGAGCAGAAATTTGCAAAGTACAAAATTTGCTTTTAAACAGAAATCTAATTTTAAAAATATTGCCAATTAACCACAGTACTGCTTGGCTAATTACCTACCCAGGGTTTATTAGTTTTTGCTTGGCAAGTCTTGAGATCTTTTTCCCTTCTCAGCAGTGTAATGATACTTCTGTAAAATACTTGTTTAATTTTTCTGAGCATGTT
>NW_011452023.1:0-522 GCF_000754665.1 Bison bison bison | reverse complement strand
GGATATATGTATATGTACAGCCGATTCACTTTGCTCTACAGTGGAAACTAACACAGCATTGTAAAGCAACTATACTCTGATAAAAATTAATAAGATGTTGCTGCACAGAATGGCTCATTAAATTTCAACAAGTTGCCTGTGATTCCCCAAAGGAGGGAAGGAAGAAGGGACCCATTTGCTAGTGTGGTAATAGTAAGTGAAGATAAAGTGAACTGAATTTGTAGGCAGGAGGCCTGCCTCCTGGGTCACGCTGGCTGTGTGACTTTTTTTAGCTGAGCGGACAACCACTCTGAGCATCTGGTTTCTGAAGCATGTTTTAGGAACTAAAGGAAGCATTGTTGTCTGGTACCATCCGAAAGGGGCTGTGTATATGTTAACTCTTACAGTCAATGAAAGGTTGTTGAACTGCATTTGACGATGAAAGAAAACAGATTAACTCCATCCTTGTTTTTAACGTAGGACTAGAGTGGCCAGAGAGTTTGGGCTTGTTCAAGTTATGGCTAAAACTGTGCTAGGCAGGAT
>NW_011452022.1:0-522 GCF_000754665.1 Bison bison bison | reverse complement strand
GCCACAAGGGAAGTCCAAGAATACTGGAGTGGGTAGCCCACTCCTTCTCCAGCAGATCTTCCCGACCAACAGGGTTTCCTGAACTGCAGGCAGATTCTTTACCAACTGAGTTATCAGGGAAGATAACTTCCCTGTTATCTTCCCTGTTTTGAGACCTATATAAACTGCACTGAACAGAGTAGAATGTGGGAGGTTCAGACAAGGAAAGAGTCTTTCTGAGCTGGGTAATGGGGAGAATGGCAGGCCCTTCATCAATTTAAGTGGCAGGAGATGCTAATTGCTGAGAAGTATAGAGTATAGAGCTCAGTTTTGAGTCTGAGGAACCTGTGAGAACATAGTTTCAGAGACGTGACAGCAGCAGAAGCAGACGCCAGAGAGGAGAGGAAAAAGGAGAAGGTGAAAGGAGAATGGAGCCTGGGTAAAGCAGGCTGGACACCTGAGCAGTCTTTGGTTCGCCCCTCTTTCTTCACATCCACACTGTTATTGTGGCTTTCAGAATTACTCTTCACAAGTTCTCATTTC
>NW_011452021.1:0-522 GCF_000754665.1 Bison bison bison | reverse complement strand
GGCTTTAAATGGGAGAGTCTCTTGAATTTTTGTTTTGACTATTCACATTTGTATTTGTATTTCCAAGCACATCAACATCAGATAGTACTACTTCAGTTGTTTCAGTTTGGATTGAAGTTGGAATGATAATCAGGTTGATACGAAATGAAGTCAGACTTTGTAAACTATGTGGTTTGATCCTATACCAGGTGTGCTGCACATAATACGATTTCTTGGTAGTTGGAATAAAGTGGTGGGAGAAATGAGTCATCCCACAGCGTACAATAAGATGTTATGCTCACTATGCCATTGAAGAGTCACTTCATGTTATGAAATGTAATTTAGTTTCAGCAAACTGATATAACGCATAACATTAAATTAATGCTGTTAATTTATCGGTTTTGCTGTTTATTATTTTGGTTTTATAATTGTATAAGTACTGTTAGCCTAAGACATTTATTTATACATAGCTCTACTATTATTTATGTTTAAGTAGTACTCTTGCCTGGAGAATCCCATGGGCAGAGGAGCCTGGTAGGCTGC
>NW_011452020.1:0-522 GCF_000754665.1 Bison bison bison | reverse complement strand
GGGTTCAGTCCCTGGTCCAGAAACTGGGATCCCACAAGCCATTTGGGATGGCCAAAATAACATTCTTGAGAAAATACCAAAATCACATCCTCAAAACCCAATAGCACACACAAATAAGATAAACTATTCTAATATGTTAGTATTATCATATTAGTGTTATCATAGTATTTCCGATTTTAGAAATCTGTAGGAAACAGATGACCCCAATTATCAGGTTACCTGTCCATCTAATTGTCTTTTTTCCCCTAATTTCTCCACCCACATCAATTACTTTCCCTACGTGTTCCTGCCCCACCCCTCGTCTGTACATTTCTCTATTTCTGTTCATCTTTCCTTTTTTCCCCAGTAGCATGACTTACTTTTAAGTAAGCACACAATTTATTCATTTGTTTATTATGTGTATTTTTTAATATCTATTTTCAGTCTTCACCCACATTGCTAGTAGAATTTAAGCCAAAATGGAAGATGATTTCTGTCTTTATTTTTCGCTGATGGATCCAAGCACCTGGGACAGTTCTTTGC
>NW_011452019.1:0-522 GCF_000754665.1 Bison bison bison | reverse complement strand
CACTGAAGTGATTTAGCACACACATACACACACACACACAGATGAGAGAGAGCACAATGTCCTGGGTGTGCACAAGGTATTAAGAAAAGTTTCTGATCACCACTAGATACAAAGGGAGATAGGACGACATGGTGGCGGCTCTATAATAAAAGTCATAATAAAGTTAATTTGGAGCACATTTTTTCTTTTTGCAAAGAATTTCCACATGTATTATGTTGTTTAATTCAGTTTAACCAACAATAAGTTGATGAAGCAAAAAGGGAAGATATTCTATTTTTATAAGCTGAGGCTCAACAAGGTAAAGGGTTTGCTTAAGATATCACAAGTGGTAATCTTGAAGCTAGAATGTGTTAGCATTCTTATGTGATGTCAGTGCTGTGTAACAAATACCACAGAACTGTAGCAGCATGCAAAAATGGGTATTTATTGCTCATGCATCTGGGCTATCAGTTAGGCACCTCTGTTGGTCTTGGCTGGATTCACTCTCTCGCCTAGGGTTTGACTCTTCGGTCTCTGATCTGT
>NW_011452018.1:0-522 GCF_000754665.1 Bison bison bison | reverse complement strand
TTTGGGTTGTAAATGCTTGATCACATGTGTAGGAGAGATATCTACAAGATAAAAAGAACCAGAGGTATCCTGCTCAGAATAATTCAAAAACAAATCTTTCATGTTGAATATATATTACACCAAAAGTAATACTTACACCAAGTTGTGAAACACCACAATGATGACCTTAAGTTTTTAGAAACACTAAAGGAATAGAATTCTTAACTTAAGAATGCATGATAACATAAATTCACCGTTAAGATAGCCTAGTTTTAAAACCATACTCACATTGGACGATCTTAGGCCAACTCTCAAAACCAGAGTATTTTTTTACCAGGACCCCTAAGAACATATCAAACAACAGTTGTCTCAAATTGAAAAGAAAAATATTACACTATCATTGTATTCTGCATACTTACTGTACATTAATAAATTCTAAACAATATATAATATATTGTAACAGTAAATAATCCAAAACCAAGCTTACCCAATTAATAATTAACTATTGATAATTGTTTGTTTACAATTGAAAACAAATGAGAA
>NW_011452017.1:0-522 GCF_000754665.1 Bison bison bison | reverse complement strand
TCCACCCATCCATTCATCCACCCACTCATCCATCCATCCATCCATTCATCCACCCACTCATCCATCCATTCATCCATCCATTCATCCACCCACTCATCCATCCATCCATTCATCCATTCATCCATCCATCCATCCACCCACTCATCCATCCATTCATCCACCCATTCATCCATCCACTCACCCATCCATTCATCCACCCATTCATCCACCCATCCATTCATCCACCCACTCATCCATCCATCCATCCATTCATCCACCCACTCATCCATCCATTCATCCATCCATTCATCCACCCACTCATCCATCCATCCATTCATCCATTCATCCATCCATCCATCCACCCACTCATCCATCCATTCATCCACCCACTCATCCATCCATTCATCCATTCATTCATTCATCCATTCATCTACCCACTCATCCATCCATCTGCCCATCTGCCCATCTGTCTGTCCATCCACTCATCCACCCATCCATCTATTCATCTGTTGATCCACCATGCCCTGTACATCTAACCTGTGT
>NW_011452016.1:0-522 GCF_000754665.1 Bison bison bison | reverse complement strand
GAATAAGTGTCAAAAATAAATTAGATTTTTTTTTTCTATTTAGGATTTCTAGTGTGCCTTTGCTAAACCCAACTTTGGTGCTGTGCATTAACTGAGGAAAAATCTTTACCCAGCATTGAATGATGATGTCTCAGATAAAATTACTCACCAGTAGAAAACTTTAAGATCCTCTTTTATATAAATGGCCACCTCATGACAGGTGAGAACTTTAGGGAAGGGGTCCTATTATAAAGAGAAGAAAAACTAAATTTGTGTCATAGAACTTTAAAACTGAAAAATCTGAGAGGCTGGTGTAGGGTCAGAGGGTGTATGGGAAATTTCTGCACCATCCCCACAGTTTTGTTATGATCTTAAAGCTGCTCTAAAATATTATTAAGTCTTTTTTAATAAATTTATTTTTAATTGGAGGATAATTGCTTTACAATATTGTATTGGTTTCTGCCATACATCAACATCAATCAGCCACAGGTGCACATATGCTCCCTTGCTCCTGAACCACCCCCACCCCATCTCCCAGTCCCT
>NW_011452015.1:0-523 GCF_000754665.1 Bison bison bison | reverse complement strand
TGGTGGGCTGCTGTCTATGGGGTCGCACAGAGTCAGACACGACTGAAGTGACTTAGCAGCAGCAGCAGATTGACATGATAAATATTACAAAAACAAAAACTATGGAGGCCTCTATAATTTTTAAGAATTTAAAAGGAACTTGAGACTAAAGAGGTTGAGAACCTTCTCTTAGGGAAAAACAAAGCAGGTTTTAGAAAGAAGGATCTCCTCACTGCCCCATTGCCCTCTAGTATTCCCTTCTCTCCTGTCTTCACACAAACCCCTGCCTAAGCAATCTGTAGAAACGTCAACCTAGTCCTTCGAGCCACTGGCCTTCTTTGTCTGCTTCTCCTATATACTATTCAGTGGGAGGTCATGGCTCTATTACAGAGGAAGCTCTGCATTATCAAACAGAGAACCTGTCCTTCTCAGAAGCTGCTCTGATCTGCTACAACAGAAGTATTTTCTCTTTATAATGAATACATTTTTCTCCCACAATATTTTTGGAATTATTAAGAACTGTGGCCATTTTTCTGTGATTCTA
>NW_011452014.1:0-523 GCF_000754665.1 Bison bison bison | reverse complement strand
AAATACAAAGAACTCCAAAACACAATTGTAAATGACAACATCTGGTGTCCAACAAAAAAGAACCAGGTATAGAGGAAGATTGTAGGACGACATCAAAATAGGAAGCACCAGGAATCTAGAGTTGCACCAGCAAATTCTGTCTGATGTATCTATTCTGGAAATCTGGAATCTGTTGAAGGCTTTCAGCTTCCAGTGGGAGGACTTGGATGCTGAATTGTGGCTAATTTCAGTCAATTTTAGCTCTTAGCACAGTAGCAGCTACCCATCTTCCACCCCACAGCCACATGGCAGGCAGCTGTGCACATATTTCTGCAATAGCTTGCATGCAGTATGTAGAAACAAATATCAGGGATCCTGTCCTCCATATATCAGGGGTCTCTTTTGTGATGGCTGATTGCTGTTTCTGATTACAGAGGTAGAGACAAAGAGGTTGGCATTGTTGTTGCATCTTTCCCATTGTTGCAAGCTCCTCCCTCTCTAGCTGAAGTGACATACATAGGACTTAAAGGTATGGCATCTTTTT
>NW_011452013.1:0-521 GCF_000754665.1 Bison bison bison | reverse complement strand
TTGCAATTTAATCATCTTTTATTTTTTATTTTTTCTGGCTGCTGACTGTGAAAACTGATACACATCTTTCACTATTGTGACTATGTATTATTTGTTTAATACCATTTTATCATTGGTCAGAAAATTAGAGAATTCTGTATCACTGAAATTACCATTTAATAGAAAAACCTGTAATCACTTTTTAAAATCCAAATGCACACACACACACACAACTTGGAGTTTTTTGAAAAAATACAAATGCCCAGATATTATTTCTTTTTCCTCCAAAGCTCAGGATGTGATTCTAATGAGCAGCCATGTTTCAAAAGAACAGGGTTATATGATGATCTTTTTACTTTTATCTAGTTGTTTTACTTTATCTATTTCATATTCAGTGCTCCCATTTCATTTATTTTATGCTTTCCAATCTCCACATCTCTTTTTTTTGTTGTTGCTCTTTCTCAAGCCTTCGTCAAGTGTAGCAGAAAATCTTTGTATGTGTGTGTGTATATATATATATATATATAGAGTATGTAAATTTT
>NW_011452012.1:0-523 GCF_000754665.1 Bison bison bison | reverse complement strand
TTCAGGACACTTCAATTCCTGGGGCCCTATATCCAGGGAGTGGATTTCACCTATCTTCAAGACCAAGACATGGGGGAGAAGGTTGTTTGAGGACCCTATCAACATGGCATTGACACCAGGACAACCAAAACTAGATCTGAGAGGCAAGAAAAGCCTGGAACTCTGTTACAAAATTAATTAGAGCAATTGAGGTGAAGTGATAAAAAGCCCATGTCTCTCCCAAACAAAAATGTCACATACAAAATAAATTATTGGCAAAATATTAGGAACATATTTTAGAGCACATGTTTTATACTATATAATATAAATAAATCTGATCAGTAAAGAGGGTCATTTAAAGTCTCTTAAAAACTTGAATGAGAACTATGATTCACAAACATGTAAAGATCAAACAAATACAAAAACAGTTATATACGGAACTATATATGAATGTACATATACTTACATATGTATATTTACATAAACGTACATATATACATCAACATACATACATACATACAGAACATAGTATATATACTTACTG
>NW_011452011.1:0-523 GCF_000754665.1 Bison bison bison | reverse complement strand
TTCTGTGGGTGTTGACAGGCGCATTGTGGTGTACATTCTGTGGGTGTTGACAGGCGCGTTGGGGTGCACGTTCTGTGGGTGTTGACAGGCGCGTTGGGGTGCACGTTCTGTGGGTGTTGACAGGCGCGTTGTGGTGTACATTCTGTGGGTGTTGACAGGCGCGTTGGGGTGCACGTTCTGTGGGTGTTGACAGGCGCGTTGGGGTGCACGTTCTGTGGGTGTTGACAGGCGCGTTGTGGTGTACATTCTGTGGGTGTTGACAGGCGCGTTGGGGTGCACGTTCTGTGGGTGTTGACAGGCGCGTTGGGGTGCACGTTCTGTGGGTGTTGACAGGCGCGTTGTGGTGTACATTCTGTGGGTGTTGACAGGCGCGTTGGGGTGCACGTTCTGTGGGTGTTGACAGGCGCGTTGGGGTGCACGTTCTGTGGGTGTTGACAGGCGCGTTGTGGTGTACATTCTGTGGGTGTTGACAGGCGCGTTGGGGTGCACGTTCTGTGGGTGTTGACAGGCGCGTTGGGGTGCA
>NW_011452010.1:0-523 GCF_000754665.1 Bison bison bison | reverse complement strand
ATCAGCAACCATGATTGAGTCAACCCATGGTTAGATTAACAACATTTTTTATTTTTTCTAAGGAATCAGTCTGTTTTATACATGGGACAAATGGGCCAGTTAAATAGGAATGGAATAAGATTTACAATCTCAGTATTTTTCAAGTATTCAATGGAGGTAGTGCTATCTGAAATTTCCTCAGGAGTACAGAACTGATATTAACTTACTACTTTGGGAGAAAGGCTTTGTTCCTGAGGCTCTCACTGTGCTGTTTCTGTCGTTATAGCTTTTACTTCATAGATCAGGATTCCAGTGGTATGATCCTGTCAGTTGCTGAGTATGCCTGTTCCAACTGAGCATTCACAACTGAGGGAATAACCACAGGCATGTTCTCAGATGTACTAGGCCTATGCTGAGACGGAGTTGAGCCAAAGATCCAGCTATAAATCATGCCCTGAGTAAATCCTTTCTAACTCCTAGAAAACAGTGGCAGCCCGGATCCATGGGGGGTTATGTCATCTCAGAAGCAGTATCCAGATGTTAT
>NW_011452009.1:0-523 GCF_000754665.1 Bison bison bison | reverse complement strand
GAATACTGGAGCAGGTTGCCATTTCCTTCTCCCCACTAAGAAGATAACTGTGCTGAAATGCATCCATAATGCTAGTCCAATTAGGTGCACAAATCATTCAAAATCGGTTAAGAAAATGGAAAAATATCTATTTTAATATTCTGGGTGAGTTTCTCCATTTCACTGTACCACTCAGGGAAATCATCATTTTGCTGGAGTACGTGGCGGTCTCCTTATCTCTTGGTTACTTCTTACTGTTGATGGGAATGCCTGATATTTCTTATTTTCCCACCCATCTGACCGTAATTTACCTTTTTTCAAAATGATTGCCTTGTCATTTACCTTTTGGGGCGTCTGCTTTGAAAATGCTTTGTTTTTTAGGAACGAGTGGATAGTTTCCTTGGATATGAAATGTTGATGGCTCTCTTGAGACCTAGTGACTGCTGTACCATGTTATCTGTCCTATTTGTCTGTGTGTATGTCTGTGTGCATTCCATTTTTTCTTTTCTTTTCTTTTTATTTTTTATCACTAGGGATTTTTCAT
>NW_011452008.1:0-523 GCF_000754665.1 Bison bison bison | reverse complement strand
TTTTTTTTTTTTTAAGGTAAACATATCATGAGTCTACATGAGTATTTCCAATTCAAATCAGATTCAGGACATTAGTGTTTTTTCTTCATCTCATTTCTCTTAAATCTATAATATATCTCTTTTTTCCTGTCATCTATTCTCTGTTGTCCCATATCTAATCCCAGTTTTCAATGATAGCAATATAATTATATTCAAGTGTTTTACCTTATGATATGAACATTATCACCCATAATGTGACTTCTCAAAAGAGTTTTAGAATTTTTTTGCAGTTCATATTCTCTTTAAGTAGATATCTCACACAGAGGGTACATTTTCAAATTATTTTGTTTTAAAATCATTTAAAAATAGTTCTTTTTAATATGGCTCTGCCAACCAATTGGATGAGTATATATTTAGTTACTTTTGTTTCATTTTACTCTGAGATTTTAGGAGTTGCTTTTTAAAAAGTTAGTTGTTTTGTAATTATAATTCTGTATAATGGTTTCATGCTTCCAAAGTTAAATCAGCAGAAAAGCTACATTTT
>NW_011452007.1:0-523 GCF_000754665.1 Bison bison bison | reverse complement strand
GACCCAGGGGTTGAACCCAAGTGTGTTATGCCTCTTTCTTTGGCAGGCGGGTTCTTTACCACTACTGCCACCTAAGAAGCCTCTGATAGATAGCTGATAGACAGACAGTTGGGGAATCTCTTTTTAACTAACTGACAATCCTCTCTCTTGTCTCTTAAAATGCTTGGTTTTATTCTTACTCTTTAATTTTGCCCTCTTTATTTCTTTCTCTTTGATTGCACTTGCCTTGTTTCTTTAGGCTTCTCATATTTTCTTTATTCTTTCCCTACTAGCTTCTCATCTGTCTGGAAATTAAAAAAATATTCTTATGCTTCTGATAGTTATTCTTATGCTTTTTATCCCTTTAAAATGAACATTTATTGCTCTTTTCTAATTACAGAAAAAAAGCATATTCACAAAAAAGGAAAACGGAAAGCACTTGGTAGGTACAAAATAATTAATGAAATTATTTAAGGAATTAAAATTACCCATAATTTTGTAATTCAGAGGTAACCTCTTTACCATTTTTTTCTGAACTTTTTCT
>NW_011452006.1:0-523 GCF_000754665.1 Bison bison bison | reverse complement strand
TTCTGCTCAGAGTTTCTGAGCTGGAGGAAGGAGATTCAGTGATGGTATTGTCTCTTATTGGAAGCTTATATCACAGAATCTAATGAGTTTCAGTCATTAATTCAGGCAGTTGATTCTACTGGGCATCTCTGTTCCTCTGTTTCTGTCTCCTCTGAGATTGTAGGGCAGTGAGACCCAGGGTACTAGATCAGGAGAAATAGCCTTCTTTCCTTTACTTGCGCATAATTTTTCATTTAAACTTTTATATATACTTAGTGACTTATTGGACAATGTTGGTATTCCTGCATCTGCTCTGGTTGTATTTCATGATGAGATGAGAACAAGAAAGGGAAGTAAAGAAAGCCAGAGAGGCTGCATCTCTTTCACTTTCAAGATGTTGGATTTGTGTTTGTTTCTCTTTGCAGCTTTCCTAGAAAGTAAAATTCCACAGTTGTTTTGTGGGCAAGAAGAAGAAAAGGGTAAGTCTCAATGTCCTGAGTATGAAAGAAGGGAAGTGGTTTTCCCCCGACGTAATGATGTATTA
>NW_011452005.1:0-523 GCF_000754665.1 Bison bison bison | reverse complement strand
TCGAGGAGCCTGGTGGGCTACAGTCCATGGGTTTGCAAGAGTCAGACATGACTGAGCAACTAAACCACCACCACCATTTAAGGGGGTCTCTGTGATTCTTCCCTTTAGGTCTTTAGGTTATGTCCTTGAACTATCTTCATGACACCGTGACTTCAGTCAGCCTTGGTTTCTTGAAGTGAAGTCGCTCGGTCATGTTCGACTCTTTGCAACCCCGTAGGCTGTAGCCTACCAGGCTCCAACCATGAGATTTTTCCAGGCAAGAATACTGGAGTGATTTGCCATTTCCTTCTCCAGAGGATCTTCCCGACTCAGGGATTGAACCTGGGCCTCCCGAATTGCAGGCAGACGCTTTACCATCTGAGCTACCTAATGATCCATGCTATCAAATCTAAATTCTCTTTACCCTTGTCCCCAAGAATTAGCTGTTTCATTCCCTCCTAGTTTTGCTGTTGTATCACTCTACACAGTCATCTCATGGTAATCTGATTTCTATATTTTTTTCTGTGTACAGTTGATTCTTGGA
>NW_011452004.1:0-523 GCF_000754665.1 Bison bison bison | reverse complement strand
TCGGAAGATGAGGTCTGCACGCAGACGGCGTACATCCTCTTCTACCAGAGGCGGACGGCTATACCGTCGTGGTCGGCCAACAGCTCGGTGGCGGGTAAGGCCATTCCACTCCAGGTGCGGTTTTTCTGAGAACAGAAGGTGGTGCTTGATGATCCAGAGGACTTCTCCAGAAGGTCCTCTGATTCTGCTGGTTGGATCAGGTTAATTGTCACATTTGCATTTAATCTGGAAGGCAGAATGGTTGCAGTCAAGGAAACGGGGCTGGAATGCGCAAGCAACTGTGATACCAGGAGTTGGCATGGAGGTAGAGTGGAGCCCAGCTCAGAGCACGATCGTGTGTTTACTTGTGGAGTCAGTGAGCGAGGGAGCTGAAGAGCACCACCAGGCGCTCGCAGAGTAGAGGGACCGCGTGATTTGGAAGCAGAACCAGACTTGACTTTGCCACCCCTTGCTCGGGTTATCGTGGAGCATGTCCCATCTAAGCCACGTATTTGTCAGCTGTAACATGGGTGTAATAATGCTA
>NW_011452003.1:0-523 GCF_000754665.1 Bison bison bison | reverse complement strand
TGTGTGTGTGTGTGTGTGTGTGTGTGTGTGTGTGTGTGTTGGACTCTCTGCAACTCCATGGACTGTAGCCCATCAGGCTCCTCTGTCCATGGGATTTCCCAGGCAACGATACTGGAGTGGGTTGCCGTTTCCTACTGCAGGGGATCTTCCTGACCCAAGGATCAAACCCATGTCTCCTGTGTCTCCTGAACTGCAGGCTCATTCTTTACCTGTGGAGCCATTTGGGAAGCCCATATATATATATGAAATATTCAGCCATAAAAAGAATGAGTTTTTGCCATTTACAACAATATGGATGGGCCTAGAGAGTGTTATGCTTAGTGAAATAAATCAGCGAAAGATACTCTGCTATCAATCATGTGTGGAGTCTAAAGCTGAATTAAGAGAATGTATATGACAAAAAAGAGGTATAGAGAGGAAACTAGTGCGTATAGTGGGAAGAGGGAAAGAGGGAGGAAAAAGATAGGGGAAAAGATTCATAGATCAAACTATTATGTGAAAAATAAATAAGCAACCAGGATAT
>NW_011452002.1:0-523 GCF_000754665.1 Bison bison bison | reverse complement strand
TCCTGACCCAGGGATCAAACCTGTGTCTCCTCTGTCTCCTGCATTGCAGGCAGACTCTTTACCCGCTGAGCCATCAGGGAAGCCCCCAGTCCAGATACAGTCCACCAGTTGAACTGAACTGAACTGAATGTTTGTTAAGTTGCCAGGGGAACAGAGCTAAAGAGTTAACCAAAGGTGAAATTCTCATGCAGAAAGGGGAAATATTTTTATTAACGTTTCACCTACAATAGCAAGAAGAAAAGAAAGAAAGGAAAAAAGTCAGAATTCCATCAAGAGACTTAGTAAATGAATTTTCGTACATACAAGCATCTAGTGGAATGCTATGCAGCAGTTAAATAAAGTAGACCCATGTGTAGAGTTATGAAAGAGGTATTTCCAGTCAAGGGGGGGAAGTTGCATAATTCTATCTTAGCATATGAAAAGTACATGCATACAAGATATGTGTATTTTTTAAAGCCTATTTGTCCAAATTATATTTAGATCCCGTCACATTATAGGATTGTTTTTGGCCACACTGCACAGT
>NW_011452001.1:0-523 GCF_000754665.1 Bison bison bison | reverse complement strand
ATGACTACTGGAAAAACCATAGCTTTGACTCGACAGACTTTTGTTGGCAAAGTAATGTCTCTGCTTGTTAATATGCTGTCTAGGTTGGTCATAACTTTCCTTCCAGGGAATCTTAAGCAGTCCATATAGATTCACTTTTATCATGATTAACTCAGGTTACCATGTGTAAGGTATAACAAAAATATAAAAAAGCAATCTTCATTTTGTCCATGTAATCAACTAGTACAGTAACTGTATTACTGAGAAAATAGCAGAAAAGGGGTATTGCGGACCAACTAGTAGATTCTGCCCCAACTAGTTGGTAAGGCTTACCAGCTTCTTCTGACCCCTGGAACAAAACAAATGAATCTCGTACCCAGGTTCAAATAGAAATTTGTTAAAAGATAATTTTAGCATCATAAGGATTCTTGTTCTGTTAAATCATAATTACTCACAAAAAGAGAAGGTGGAGCTACAAAGGAGATAAAGATTATTTGTGAGATATGTGACCTTGTTCTAGACGTATTCTATATATATATTTTCT
>NW_011452000.1:0-523 GCF_000754665.1 Bison bison bison | reverse complement strand
TTATTTGCAATGCATTCTTATATTTACCATTTTATTCTAACATATGACATTTCAATTGTTTAAAACACTAAACCTTAAATTTCTATCTACTAAATTGGTTTATGATCCACTAGTCAGTCATAGAGGGCTTCCCTGGTGGCTCAGATGGTAAAGAATCCTCCTGAAAAGTTGGAGACCTGGGTTCAATCCCTGGGCTGGGAAGATCCCCAGGAGGAGGGCATGGCAACCAACTCCACTATTATTGCTTGGAGAATTCCCATGGACAGGGGAGCCTGGTAGGCTACTCTTTCTGGGGTCGCAAAGAGTCAGACACAACTGAGCAACTAAGCACAGCACAGCACAGTGAGTCACAGAAAGCATATATTTAGAGAAACTTTCAGTCATGATGTTAAAAAACGCTATTTTATTTGTTACATTTATTTATGTGTGGTTCCAAATAGGAAAAGGAGTACGTCAAGGCTGTATATTGTCATCCTGCTTATTTAACTTCTATGCAGAGTACATCATGAGAAACGCTGGGCTG
>NW_011451999.1:0-523 GCF_000754665.1 Bison bison bison | reverse complement strand
CATCTGAGCTAAATTCACCCATTCCAGTCCATTTTAGTTCTCTGCTTCCTAAAATGTCAATGTTCACTCTTGCCATATCCTATTTGACCACTTCTAATTCACCTTGATTCATGGACCTAATATTCCAAGTTCCTATGCAATATTGCTCTTTATAGCATCAGATTTTACTTCCATCAACAGTCACATCCACAACTGGGTATTTTTTCTCTTTGACTCTGTCTCTTCATTGTTTCTGGTGTTATTTCTCCACTCTTCTCCAGTAGCATATTAGGCACCTACCAACCTGGGAAGTTCTCTTTCAGTGTCATATCTTTTTGCCTTTTCATGCTGTTCATGGGATTCTCAAAGCAAGAGTACTGAAGTGGCTTGCCATTGCCTTCTCCAGTGGACCACGTTTTGTCAGAACTCTCCACCATGACCTGTCCGTCTTGGGAGGCCCTACATAGCATGGCTAATAGTTTCATTGAGTTAGACAAGGCTGTGGTCCATGTGATCAGATTGGTTAGTTTTCTGTGATTGTGGT
>NW_011451998.1:0-523 GCF_000754665.1 Bison bison bison | reverse complement strand
AGCATCATCTTTTATGATTTGAAATAGTTCAGCTAGAATTCCATCACCTCCACTAGCTTTGTTCATAGTAATGCTTCCTAAGGCCAACTTGACTTCACACTCCAGGATGTCTGGTTCTAGGTGAGTGACTACACCATCATGGTTATCAAGGTCATTAAGACTTTTCTTGTATAGTTCTTCTGTGTGTTCTTGCCACTTCTTAATTTTCTGCTTCTGTTAGGTCCTTGCCATTTCTGTGGTGATTTCCTTTTAAATCTCTCTATGGCCTTCCTGGCTCTACTCACTGTTTTTCCAATTCCTACATCAACTAAATGTCTTCACTACCTCTTTCCATTTCTGTGCCTCTCCTAGGATATTTTCCAACTTTTTGTTTCATTGACAACTGTGGCTGAAATGCACCAGAGCAAAGGAACTACATTTTCGACTTGTGAGATACAGAATCCATGCCCACAATCCAGGATTACAGTCCAGTTCCCAGACTTGCAAGAGGTGTCACTAATGCCCCTCATTTAGTCTCTTGTTT
>NW_011451997.1:0-523 GCF_000754665.1 Bison bison bison | reverse complement strand
TACTGGCACAAAAATAGAGATATAAACAAGTGAAAAGGATAAAAAGGCCAGAAATAAACCCACAGGGTTATGGTCTATTAATGTATGACAAAAGAGGCAAGAATATACAATGGGGAAAAGACAGTCTTTTCAATATGTAGTGCTGGGAAAGCTGGACAGCTACATGTAAAAAATGAAATTATAACATTCCCTGACACAACACACAAAAATAAATTCAAAATTGATTAAAAACCTAAATGTAAGACTGGGGATACTATAAAATTCCTAGGGGAAAACATAGGCAGTACACTCTTTGACATAAATCACAGCAATATCTTTTTGGATCCATCCCCTGCTGCTGCTGCTGCTGCTGCTGCTGCTGCTGCTAAGTCGCTTCAGTAGTGTCCAACTCTGTGCGACCCCATAGATGGCAGCCCATCAGGCTTCCCCATCCCTGGGATTCTCCAGGCAAGAGCACTAGAGTGGGTTGCCATTTCCTTCTCCAATGCATCAAAGTGAAAAGTGAAAGTGAAGTCGCTCAGTC
>NW_011451996.1:0-523 GCF_000754665.1 Bison bison bison | reverse complement strand
CAGGGAGAAATCAGAACACTTAGGGGTGCAGAAGGGAATAATCAGACAGGAATGAAAAAGCAAAATGCCCCAACTGTATTGAAATGAGCTAGAAGGGACTGGGGAGGAGTTTGGGAGAATAAGAAAGACAGACTGGCATGAGACAGTCCCCTGGGGGAGACTCCTGGAGCCAAGGACAGGAAGGCTACGTGGGGAGGACTCACAATGGAGAAGGGGAGGAGGCATCTGAGTGGATCCTAAAGAAAAATAACCCTGACAGCTGATCCAACTGGAAACACAGATGACTATACTGTAACACTCACAGTTACAAGTCATGTACCTGTATACTTAGTGGTAAGTAAAGATTTTGGAGTTATCATAAGTAAGGAGAGAGAAGAGAAATACCCTCACAAACAATTTTAGTGGTCACTAATGATATGAAGTGAAACAGCATCTCACAAAGAAGTCACCTGCAAATACTATTGCATTTGCAACCCTGGCAGGAATGTATGTACTATTATTTCAAGTTTAAAAGTCAAGAAGT
>NW_011451995.1:0-523 GCF_000754665.1 Bison bison bison | reverse complement strand
GACATAGCAGGATGCAGGGAGAGAGAGAGAGAATAAAGAGAGAGACACAGCAGGATGCAGGGAGAGAGACAGAATGATTTTAATTGCTCCAACACTGACTGGAGAAACAGGTCATTTTTCTTTAAAAATCTTTCTCCCTCCTGCCACCCCTTTTTACCACAACCAAGCATCCTCAGGCACATATTTACTCCTTAGAATTATTTTATATCCAATAAATGATTTAGGATGAGATCTTTTAGGATATTATATGACTTCTTCACTCTTCAAATATTTTCATTTACTTCCTATTAAAAATTATCTCTGATTTACACTACTGCTGTTCATAGATTCACCTACCCTCATGACCACAAGAAGCAATTTTTAAAATATGTTTTACAGATTCTATATGCTGTTCATCCCAGTATGACACTGGCTGAATCAGAAATTTACATGGGATGGTGAGTCACTGTCTGGTGAAATGTGTGTGCCTCTTTTGGCAGTGCTTTCTACTGCACACCAGAAAGCGAGGTGCTGAAGATGGGTT
>NW_011451994.1:0-523 GCF_000754665.1 Bison bison bison | reverse complement strand
TTACTAGTAAAGAATGCATGTGCTGTGAAAACACGGAGGATGAGGAAGAAAAGAGCCTTTGGACTTGGTGACAGTGGTGGTGACTCAGGGACCTTCGGTCCAGGACTGTAGTTGGAGAAAGCCAGCTTGCATGGATTCAGCATGAATCACGGGCCTTTGTCACAGGCACAGCTCATCTGGTCATCAAGGGGAAGGGGAGACAGGGAGTTCATGGAGGAGCAGCAGTTCCCGCGCTGTGTTGTTCCTTTCACAGCCCTTGACTGTGTGCATGGCTGACTTTGATACGGTTGTAATCGGTGTGAAAATGCAATTTTATGTAGTGAATTTCTTTCCCTTAACATTATGTCATAGGCTTTTTCCGTGATGTTGTGTATTCATTTCTAAGTGTCTAGATGATCTTCTATAATAAGAGTGTTTGAAAGTGAAGTCGCTCAGTCGTGTCCGACTCTTTGCAACCCCATGGACTGTAGCCCACCAGGCTCCTCCGTCCATGAGATTTTCCAGGCAAGAGTACTGGAGTGGG
>NW_011451993.1:0-523 GCF_000754665.1 Bison bison bison | reverse complement strand
GAGCTTTAAGCCAACTTTTTCACTCTCCTCTTTCACTTTCATCAAGAGGTTCTTTAGTTCTTCTTCACTTTCTGCCATAAGGGTGGTGTCATTTGCATATCTAAGGTTAGTGATATTTCTCTCAGCAATCTAATTCATCTTTTATTCTTTCTTTGGTTGCCTGTGGCCTACTTCTTTCTAAAACATTAAAACCTAATTTTTATTTTTTGGTGGTACCATGCAGCAAGTGGGATTTTAGTTCCCCAACCAGGTATCAAACCTACACCCTCTGCACTAGAAGTGTGGAGTTTTAACCATTAGACTGCCAGGGAAGTCCCATGTTTTGTTTTGTTTTTAATGATGACTACATTTTACTGCTACTGATTCAGTAACACTGTGTGTTCAGTGTTCATGTCACTCATGATATTACACGTCTCCACGATGAATGATCAATACTAAACATCTTGTGCAAGTTATGTGTTGCTTATCAGCTTTCTTGGGAAATAATAACTGAGTACTAAATTCTGGTATTTCTTGAACACAT
>NW_011451992.1:0-523 GCF_000754665.1 Bison bison bison | reverse complement strand
TAGTTGGGTAAACTACTTTAAAAATTCAGGACCCGTCAAAGAATCTAGAAGCAGAAAGAACACTGCAGAGGAAGGTGAGCTCATAGCTTATTAGTGCAGGGTCTGTGTATCAGTGTATGGTGCACACACAGGTGCTCTTGGGCACACATATAGGCAGATCACAAGGTACTTCCACAGTTACCAATCCTTTACAGCATACGGGTAAACCAACAGGTAAGGGAAGGCAAGGTGAACTACATTTAAGTTTACATTTGAGTTTATGGCCAAGAAGGAGTAATAGGGATTTACTTTCCTACCAGAAATGACAACAAAAATGAACAAAGTATATGAAACAACAATTTGTGAGACACTGGCCATCAGGTGACAAAGGACAGCAATCCTGACAGATGAGAAAGCAATAAAGTGAGCCTAAGTTCTCCCCATTTGAAAAGACCCTGATGCTGGGAAAGATTGAGGGCAGGAAGAGAAGGGGATGACAGAGGATGACAGGGTTGGATGGCATCACTGACTCAATGGACATGAG